>NC_134483.1:271113379-271275217 GCF_040206685.1 Ascaphus truei
TGTTCCCCCCCTGCCCAATATACTGCAACTCAGGCAGGAGTATATAAAACAAAGGGATTTATTCCAGACACTGCAGATGGTACACACACAGCAGGTGCAGGTGGATAGCAGAATGTCCCAGACCTCTGGATGGTGCTGGATCTCTGTAGAATTTAGATGATCTTCCAGCCCCCTAGAGGCTGGGGGTGGGGGCACGCTCATCCCTGATGGGAGAGACTCACAGCCCTTCCAGTCTCTCCAGACTTGAAGTCCCCAACAGTTTGGCACTTCCTCTCTGAGATCTGGAAGGGGAGGGCCTAGTGTCTGCACCACTATTGGCTGTACACAAACACCAGGTCACCTCCTCTCCTGTCACTCAGAGAGTAAAATGAGGGGGTCAAATGCCCACAGGATGTCCTGCTACAGCCTGCAGCTACAAAGGACTTACGTGACAGGGGTAGAGAGACAATCGGGACCAGCCCTGTTACACTCTCCATGTAAAATTTATAGTGACAACTGCGCTCCAGTGTTTGATCACACAAATGATGGAGAAAGGAACTCAGGCTAATAAGACATAACATCCTCTGTGGGGCCAAAAGATCCCTGAGGTAGGGGCAAGCAATAAACCCCCATAATACCTCCAATGGGGATGGTCCCCCTCAAAGTGTTAAAAGTATTTACATATTGCACTGGTCCTTTGGATTCCTGGTAGACGTGCAGCCAAGTAGATATGGATAGCTGTAGTGAAAAGAGGAAACTGGCGCACAGTCCAATGAAGTGGGTCCCAGGATAACAAAAATAAATGTTTATTGAAGTGAAAACATCCAACAAACGGAGGAGAGCAACCTCCTACGCAGTTCGAACAGTAGTTCTTTGTCAAGGAACTACTGTTCGAAACACATAGGAGGTTGCTCTCCTCTGTTTGTTGGATGTTTTCACATCAATAAACATTTATTTTTGTTATCCTGGGACCCACTTCATTGGACTGTGCGCCAGTTTCCTCTTTTCTCTACTGTTACACTCTCCCTCAGGGTGAAACTTTCCATCTCCTCACTGGAACAAATTTGTTGCACCATCCATCACTCTGTAACCTGCAAGATAAAAACAGGTTATCAGCATAGAAGGTACACATAACCATAATGTTCAAAACAGAACCCCAAATCATCCACTGATTACAGCGATGATTACTAATTGAATACTAACTCTTCCAACAAGGAGAGTATGGGGAACTATTTATAATATTTGGATCAAGCTTTCTGATCGCTCGGCCCTCAAAATCCTTAACCTAGACATAGTAAACCTTGGGGGCAATGGCCTGCTGATGGACCTCTACTCTGTCCATAAAAATACAAGTCCCTATTAGCCACTCCCGCATGATGGAACAAAATATTGGACTCAGTCACGAACTCCTTATAACTGGTCTTAGATTGGAGATAATCAGTGACAGCCAGCTTTAGCCAATCATGCCTATGGTCTTCTATTTCCTGCATGATCGGTTCTGGGACATAGGGAAAATCATAGCCATAAGACTGACGGTACCGATTTCTTATTGCCCGGTCAGCTCAGCTAAGCCTCAATATTTTCCGGCCAGTTCCTTGGCCAGGTAGGACCCAAAACTCAGGCTCATTAGGGTCCAACTCCTGGTATAATATAGAGAAGCCCTTGGGTGTCCTAACGCCCAGGTTTATTTCTCCCAATCTGTTGTGTATGGCTTCTGCTACTTGCTCTGAGGAAAATTGGCCTTCCTCCCACCAATGGTCAGCTATAAGGCCATTAACCAATATGAACCTTGTCCTGTTCATATTAGGGACATATCCCTGAAACATAGGGTGCCACCACTAAGGAGTTCCCAGGGCAAAGGCTCAGATCTCTGATCGTGGATCCTGCCACTCTTCTGATAAAATATACCAGATGTACTGGACTGCTGGGATTGTGACATAGAGGACTCCCTAAAAGATTGGAAAGAGCCCCTAGACATAGGTCTTCTTACACAATGGGAAGCAGATATATCACCCTCCGAGTCCTCAGAGGGACTATCCCCCCTTCCAAAGGACAAATCCCTTATATCAGGTGATAACCCAGGAGACACAGTATCACACCAGGTCACCTCCTCTCCTGTCACTCAGAGAGTTGTATGAGGGGGGGTCAAATGCCCACAGGATGGCCTGTCACAGCCTGTAGCTACAAAGGACTTACGTGACAGGGGTAGAGACATGTGGTACAGGAGGTGTTACATTTATATAGGGTGGGTCACCCAAACTAACCCCTGAAGATCTGCCTAATTATTTAAACACCTGGTTCTTATTATCCCCTTTCATTTAGCTGATAAAACCAGGGGTTCACTTACTTTTGCACATACCCTGTCACATTATTTGTCTAATTCATACATAATTTTGTTTCAAAAGACATGGAATAGGTTAATATAAACCCTAATAGAAATTTAAGAAAATATTGGTTTTGATTCAAGAAGGTTATCATGGAAAAACTATGAAATTTCCATAATTATTATTGGGGTTTACAAACTCTTTCTTACCACTGTATATAGGGTACTAAGTATAGTGCATATTGTATCTTGATAAAGGTCCTAATTAATAAACATTGATCGAGTGGAGTGCCATACTTTCCTTTTAATTAGGCAGCTTACCACAGTACCATGAGTGCTCCTATTACAAATAAACAAAGGTTTACTTTAGCCGGAGCAAACAGGAAACAGCACAAGCAAAGCAGAGCAATAAAAAGTAATAATATAAACAGGGAATGTGGGGGACTCCTTAGTCACTAGGTGCAGGTTGCTGCCAAAGCTAGCTTACTTTGGATGCCACCTCAATAGTCCTTTGCTGGATCCCAGTGACTCTAAATGACCATTCCAGGTCACACAGATTTTGATAGAGTTGGACTCTGGACACAGAGACAAACCAAAAACAACTGTGGAGCCTTGATCGACGTTGGATTTTGTAGTTTCCTGGCTTTACCCCGCACTTATCCCAGAGACACCAGAGCAGTTAGAACATGAAATGCACCCTCTGATCGGTGACGATCTCTCTTGGGAAGTCTATCATAGCAAGCAGATTAATCAGCGCCTCCGCTACCTTCTGGGCCTTGACTGTCTCAGGATACCTTGTGCCAAACTCCACGACAGTAAGGATGTACATCTTCCTGGACCCCTCAATATTCACCACCACCGCTGGAAGAGTTCCCAGATCACTAGCCTTATGGGTGCCTTTGCTCGATCACTGTAACTGCCTACTCGCTGGCAAGTGTCACAGGCATGGCAGAAGCTAACCACTGCCTTTGTGACTCCTAGCCAGTAAAAATTCTGGGTCAGAGGGACCTTTGGGTGAGTCACCTCTTGATTAACAGCTAGGAGGAGCCAATCTCTCTCTCTCTCTCTCTCTTTTAGTGGGCGGGATGGGTGGATTTTGTAAAAATGATCTAGTGATGTCAGCCTCTGACATCGTATTGTATCACTCACCAGGCTCCTCTGGCCAGCTCCTCTCTCTCCGCAGGTCTGTCTTGCTCATGTACCTCTCTATCTATGTAATTCTCCATCATGCCCGGCTCCTAGGGCGTTTGCATCAAATGTCTCTTAACTTGGTTTGCTCAGAATTGATTACCTTGTCAGGGGCTGGATACGTGTAGGCTGGGCGCTGGTAATGCCATGAGCGGCGCCAGAAACTTTATTCCCTTAATATACCCTTTCCCCCCCTTTACGGGAGATCTGCCTGTTACGTGTAGTCTGGTGCTGTGTAGCTCACCTGCTGTAGGCTAGGAAGCCTGAATCTCTCTGTTAGTGGGAATAGCAACGGGACATATCTGTACTTCTTCGGTGCCTTCATCCTGTAGGGTAGCTGACGGAGGCAGATAATATCCCTGCAGGAACCCCTTTTTCCAGTAATGGACACAGAGACATGGAACTATTCACCATTTATTTGGCGGGCCAGGACCCGATTCCATCTCTTGTAAGAGAGGTACTTCTTACACGACTATCATATTATATCTTCCCTCGCATCTTGCAGCACCGTTATTCCCTGACTAGGCCCCCCAAGGGCTTGAGGCCCTTGAGGCTAGTCGCCACCCCCTTACCCCCTGATGGGGTCAGGCAGAACCCAACTTAATCACTGGGGAGTAGTCTACATCCTGGAATTGTTCTCTAAATTTGCATTAGGAGCCTCTTATATACCTGGGGAGGGGTTAGTGACCCTGCTCCAAACTGGGCAGTTGTTAGAGTAGGTTCCGGTGTCACACCTTACCACGTGTGACCTCTTACCACTTCCCACCCCCACAGCATGATGCTCCCATGATGCATAGCCTGCACCTGGCTATGGCAACAATCTTGTAAGTGTGGCAACGGACTCACATCCTGGCCATGTGGAGAGATTTATCCCTGACACTGCCTGCGCTAACCAGGACTTACATGCCAGGGCCGGGGAAAACGTAGCCAGGGGCACCTGGCTTCACATACAAACAGCATCTTTATTAACCGTCATCTCATTTACACGGTACACATCACTTAGTGCATAACATTATTACTGTTCTCTGTATATGCAGTCTGTATCCACTGGACATTTGCAGAGATCATGAGGCAGGATGGCGTCAAGAAAATGTCTTATTGTGTATGTATAGAGAGAAAAGTATCCTTTCAAGGGGATGCACCAGGGCTCAAGGGATGGGATATATTGTTGTCTGTGTTAGAACCTGGATACACAAAAGGATCAGTCCTTCACAGGTAGGTATAAGACTATAAATGGAGCCTGACACTTTAGCAAGTATAGATTCTGCACATGTATAGAGTAACAGTTTTTTTCATGTAGTAGAGCATTTTACTAGGCTAGATCCTAGCTCTAATTAGAGCATGCAATGAGTCAACCATATACCAGTAACTATAGCAACCTCCTTGCAATGAAAGAATCTCTATAATCAATGAAATATTACTCAATGTGTGATGTCTTCTTGTATCCACAATTGCAAACTTGCAGGGCATTGGTCTCCAGAAATGTGCGTTCCATGAAGTAGCCACAGGAAAAAAGTTTTGTCAATGAGCCAAAGGATGCGCCGCACCACGAATAGAAACAAGTGAAGAGGGTGTAATAAAAACGATTTATTCCCAACAGGAGAAACACACTGACATGTTTCGCTCCCACAAGCTTTCTCTTGTGTATGTAGCCAGGTCCCCCTCTTACCTACGGGCTGCGCGAAAGGGACGGCTGCAGGAAAGGTTCCGGTGGGGGTTGTGGCTTGCAGGGAGGTTGCGGCTGTGTGCGGATTCCGCTGGAGGGGCGACCAGATCGCTGGGAGCTCTGAGGCGGGTCGCCGGAAGCTCCGAGGTGGGACGCTGTTAGTGCGCCGCCATCGTTAAGTGCCGCGCATGCGCATAACTACTCACATCCATAATTACCATCCGCGAGCACACTAGAAACTCTCCTGGTCTGGCCGACGCCAGGATCCTCAGTCGCAAATATGACACCCCTTATCATTGGAGTGCCATACTACTTGGCACTGGGCAACAAATAAGCCTAGAAGATGCTAATCGGGCCCTAAATCAATCAAAGGCCCTGTCTGAGGGTCACCCACTCATATACCCCGGGCTATCACCTCCCATGGCCGTGTCCACCTCGGGACTCTCCACCAAGGTCCCCTATCCGGCTGAAGCATCCACCTCCTCCTACACCCCTGGGGGATGGAGGACTAAAGCCGCGGCCTCAAGTACCCACCAGGGCAGAGTTACCCATACCAGGGTAACCTTCACTCCAAGCACCCTGCTAGAGGCTGATAGCGAAGTCACGACTCCATACCTGTCACCTACCCCCAGCCGGTGAGAAGTCCTGCGCAAGCTCCTTCCCTATAGACAGTGTACCACAGTCGCCTGTCCCCTGGTGGCTCCAACTTGGGAGTGACTCTACCACATCTATTAGAAGCCCTAACCATGTCCTCCTAGTCCCAGGACTATAGGAAGCTCAAGGCCTTCTCCAGGGTAACCCCCACACCGGTGGGAGAAGAAGGGGTTGTGGCCTGGCGAGAAGCCACCCTAAAGCTATTGGAAGAATGGTCCTGCACTGAGTCATTGAAGAGGCAGCAGATCATGGAGTGCCTACGACCTCCTGCCACCACAATAGTGAGCATGCACCGGGAGGAAAACGCAGATGTAACAACTCGGATACTGGTGGATTTTCTGCACGAGGCCTACGGTCTGGAGGATGATGAGAGTGAGCTCTTGGCCAAGTACTATGCCCTACGTCAGAAAAAAGGTGAGGAGCTGTCGGCGTTCATTCATCGCATACAGTTGGTATTGTGGCCGCTACTCACCCGCAAACTCGTTCCAGCCTCTGGTGTGGATGAAGCCTGACGTAAACAGTTCCTACGAGGATTGAGCCCAACTCACCCTATAGCCAACTTGCTCCGGTGTGGTCTCCAACAAGGGAGTCCATCTACATTCATGGGACTGTTGAACCTAGTGAAGGTGCACGAGGGGCACGCCCCCGCCGCACGCACCCAAGAAAAATAATTAGCCCCGCAAGAAACCAAAGGAATGGTGGTTCAGAAGCCTACGGAGACCAAGAGTGTCAAAACCACCCCTCCTTCTGCGGCGACGGCTTCCGCACCGAAGGGGCCTAGAAGGCCAGAATCTTATCCGGATCGTGATGTCAACAACGATAATCGATGTTACACTTTTGGACGACCCGGTCATATCTCAAGGGACTGCTAAAAGCCTAAAATACGCCCTCCCACTAGAGTGACATATGATTCGCTAGGGGCACCCCATTATGAGTCTCAGCAGCAAGCTAAGGGCAAGCTAGCCTCAGTTATAAATATGTTTGTGGAAATGTACAACATCGTTTAGAGATAAATGTGTTAAGTTTGATATTATGCTATGCATTTTCCATTATATAACTGTTGTGTTTGGTTATGTCGTTCCCAAGCGGGGACATTGGTTTCTTCACCGGGGGAGGATGCAGCCAGATCCCCCGCTTACCTCCGGGCTGCGTGAGGGGGACAGCTTCAGGGATGGCTCCGGTGTGGGTTGCGGCGTGCAGGGAGGTTGCAGCGGTGTGCGACTGCCGACGGGGGGATAACAGGTTCGCCAGGAGCTCTGATGCGGGACGCCTGTAGGGCACCGCCATCTTTAAGTGCCGCGCATGCGCAGAAGTACTCGCGCAGGAAGGACAATTGGAGTGGCGTCCATTACAAACATAGGCTCTGTGGGGACTACATGGCCCATAATGCATTAGGGATGCACATCACATGCTGGGAAACAGCCAATAGGGCTAAAGGGTTCTCTTGCTGGCACGAAGATACATTTGGCGCGCTCAAGACACCACTCCAGTCGGGAGCAGGATGCAGAGGAGAAAGGTAGGGTCCCAGGTGCCAGTAGCCCTGGGAGTAGGCCAGATTTCCGCTGTAGGCCCCAGTTAGTCCCCGACTCACAGTAGGTACACAGGAGAGAGATTCCTTAGCTCACATTTGGGCTGACAGAAGGAGAGCAGAGAAGCCTGCACACAGACACTGTCTTGAGCACAAAGGCTGTGCTGAGATCAAGAAACCCAGAGACCTATATTTCCCGGAGACAGAGGACTCAGGAACCTGCCAGAGACTGACATGGAGGGCCACCTGCTTATGGTACTTCCTGAGACTTTGGGGAGATAGGCTGGTAATGGGAATATCCCTCCAGTCCTGCAGATAGGGTCTGGGGAAATAAGTTAGCCCGTACAAAAGGATAGGAGTTTGTTATTTTGTTGTTTTGTATGTTTTGCCTGGATAAAGGAAAAGGTTCAATAAAGCCAAGATATAATTTCAACCATTTGCATACCTCTGCACACATCTCTTACACGGTGTGTCTATCGTTATCCCCATATAAGGAGTGGTCTGGCCCTCCAGCCACTTGTAACAAAGGGGTAGGGTCAGGCAGGTTAACTTATCCCCTTTAAATACACACAAAGAGGCCTCTTCACTATACAATGATAAGTGGTTTAGTGGGCGTTTATAGCATGATACTGCCTGCTCTGCTATTCACAAAGCAGTGATGACAGTGCAATATCTCACTAGAGTGGCTTTTTTACGCCCCTAAACAGTCTGAGACAAAAAAGTCGCCCAATAGGCCAAAAAATGTAAAACTTGCCATTTTTTGCCAGTTACAGCTGTTCACAAAGCTGTGATAAGTTTATCGTAGTCTAAAATCTCGCCATCTGTTTTCACCAGCTAAAGGCTGGCGCAAAAGAGATTGAGACATGCAGAAGAGTATTTTTTTCAGCACTGGTATCAATCCTACTGTACAATGGTCGTATATTTAAAGGAAACAGGAAGAAAATGTTTGAAATATACTTGATACTAATATAGTAAGTGTGACACCAACATGTATCAATGCATCTATGCATCAGTAACACATTACATAGTATAATTAGATCATATCTTCTGTTTTGCGCCAATGTATGAATAAAGGCACTATTGAAATCAAAATTGTATATCAGAGCATGATTTAAAGAAAGCCCAAACACGACCGTAAATCTGTGCAGAAACGAGGACGCTACCAGCCTCCAATCACCGTCCCACTCGTTGATGCCACTACCGTGATGTCACCACCCCCTGACACACGTTTCGCGGACGTATCACACTTCTTCAGGGGGGAGGAGTCAAACACCAAAGCCATCCATGTACATAATATATCCTAAGGTGAGGGAGGAGTTAGCAGCGCACAGCCAATCCCTCTAGTCGCCGGGAGAATAATGTACACAACGGCAACTGCGCCTAATGTAGGGGAGAATTTAGCAGCGCACAGCCAAACCCCATAATCGGCGTGAGTGTAGTGTCCACAACGGCAGCTGTGCACAGTCGTGGTAGTAAAGCAACCATTCCCTAATAGTAACAATATTTAAAGAGGTACATGTCATAAATTATTTACATAACTCAACTACACTGAAAGGGTATACAATGTAATTGCTACAATTAATGTGTTTGTATCAGCCGGTCCTATTGTCAACAAATATTTACCTTGGATGTAGAAGACACAGCTTGTACTTAACAGCACAGAGAAAAATGGTCTAATTCACGATGTTACCAAATATAGTATAAATCAGTGACGTAGAAGTGTGCTGACCTATTTGGCCCACCCCAAGTGACAAAATGGGTCTCTAAAATTAAAAACTGTATCCCTGGATCCCTCTACCCAATGTACAGTGATAGAATAGTACTGACTATGAATAGAGGATAATGCATAGATGAAAAATATGCTACAGACCAGTAGTGATGTACCGAATACCAAAAAGTTACTCAGAACCCGGCTTACTTCAATACTTCAACACTTACCTCCATCTGGTGACGAAGGTGAGGAAGACCATTGATCCGCTGTGATATCTGGGAGCAGCAGCATACTGTACGTCCTGGTGGCAGTGGCAGCAGCAAAAGTCTGTGTTCCTCCGGCGGGAGTAGCAGGAATACAGCACACAGCTGATGCCGTTGGGAGCCGGGGAACCATGGGACTGGAGCAGGAGCATTCCTATTAGACAGCTGGCTCCTCACCCTCCACAGCGGTCTTCATCACCCTGAAGGTAAGTGCCGTCCAGGTAACCGGGTATACATCCGGGTAAAATTATTAATTTTGCACGGGTACCCATTACCCGGTTTTAGGAAAATATAGGACCCTGTACAACACTATCAGGTAGATTGTTCAAGTTCTGAGATGCACGGTAAGAGAAGGAGGAGCGACCGGATCCCTTGTTGAACATTGGGACTGTGAACAGTCTTCTGGAGTCGGATCTCAGGTGATAAGTGTTGCGTGTGGTAGGGCTGAGGAGCTTATTTAGATAGGCGGTTAGCTTGCACAGAAAGTATTTGAAGGCAAGACAGGAAACATGTACTTTGCATTTGGACTCGAGGGATAGCCAATCTTGTTCTTGGAGCATTTCGTAGCGATGTGTGTTATAATTACATTGTAGTACAAAGCGACATATTGATTTGTAGAGCGTGTCTAGTTTGCTAAGGTGAGTTTGGGGTGCTGCACTATATACCATGTTCCATAGTCTATCATTTTTATTAGCATCTGCTGTGCGTGTGTCTGGTTTGCCATGGTTGGTAGTGTAATACCATTTTTTACTGCCCAGCAATCCTTAATTAGCAGCAGAGCTTAAAAACTCACCAACTCCTTATACTTCATGGACCATTTAAACTGATATTCACATATATATATATATATATATATATATATATATATATATATATATATATATATATATATATCTATATATATATATCTATATATATATATATATATATATATATATATATATTGATGTTATGTAGCCCTCAGATCCTTCCCCCCCCCCCCCCCGGTCACAGATCGGACCCCCTAGGGTGTCCTAAGGTCTGGCTACATGTGTCTAGGTGGTGCATACCTGCTGGCACCAGGAGGGCCTGAGTCTCCCGCAATAGTGTGGGGGAGGACAGGACCAGGTCTCTGGGGTGAATGCCTTCATCTGATCTCAATGGTGCAATGCCTCCATCTCTGTGAAGCCCCAGGGATATGGGGTGGAACCCTTACAGAGAATTCCCACACAGGGATGAGAGATTCCAGTCTCAGTCAGGTCTTTATAAAAGTAGCAGCAGCTCTCTTTATTCACAACAGCACACAGCACACAGCAGCAGCAGTCACAGCAACACGCTGGTAGCAGGTACAGGGTCTTCTCTCCCTCCAGACTACACACCCTCAGGATGGTCTCGGGGTGCTCACTGTGTCCCTGCCACCACCCCAAGCCACGGGCGCTCAGGGTGGGGCTAGCTCTTCCCTCACCCCCTAGACAGGGTGAGAGGCACTGGTCCACCTATAGCTAACTAGACCCTACTCCTCAGGCACCTAGCTAACTCACACACTGTCTCTGCCCAGCTCTGAACCCAGGACAGACCAGAACTCAACTGTCACTGACAGGAACAGGCAAATAAATTGACACAGCCCTGCCCCTCATGATGTCAGCAGACTCCTCCCCTATGTCTCTTGCCTTAGACACAAAGTCAGATGGCCTACCTTCACCACGCAAAGCAGGGCTTGATGTGGGGGAAACCCATGTTAACTACTGGCATCCTGCCCTTAGAAGGGCTTATACCAGTAGGAGGATAGACATATAGCCCTATTTCTTACCAGGGCTACACTCTCCCTCAGGTGGAATCCAATGGTCCACACTTGGACGTAATTTTGGCAGCACCATCCTGCAGGCGAACAATCTGGAAAACAAACACAATTTATAAGTGCCCATACATCAGAATGTCCCACCCAGATGGTGAATTAAAAACACGGTAACTCCCAACATGGAGAACCTAACTAGTAGTAATGGCGCAGGTCAGGCTTTCTAACTTCCCGCCCATTGTGATCTGTAACTTTTGCATAATAGGGATGTACTGACCCATACTCCGGCCTATACACCACGCTATGCATGTAAATACTCCTCCCAACTCTCCATGCCCGTATGACATCGCATACTTTGTCTTCGTTATGATAGGCTGCCCTACCGAACTTAGTCCGAAGGTATTCCATAACAGCCTCCCGGAGCCAGGTATCTCTCTGCTCCTCAATTTCTAGCATAATGGGCTCAGGTACATAGGGGAACTCATAGCCATGGGACTGCCTATTCCTGGCCACTATGGCTCTATCTGCTCTGCTGAGCTTGGTCAGCTTTCGGTCACCTGCCCTGCTTGGCAGTACCCAAAACTCAGGCTCCTCTGGGGCAACATCATCATACAGTACAGCGGGACCCTTGGGAATGATTAGCTTTTGCTCGATGTCCATATACCTCTTTTCTAGCTCATCAGCAACCTCCTGGGGAGAAAAGGTGCCTACAGCCCACCAATGGTCAACTATACTATTTTGCATGGTACCCTGTAAACAGCGGTGCCCATCACTTATCTTGGTGCTCATACCCTGATACCACCCTCATATCTGTATCTGACTCGTCGCCACCTCAGTAGAGTGCGAGCCTTTGAGTCTACCTCTTGTCTCATCTGTGTAAATCGTGGGGTTCATCCTATGCACTACTAAACTCACCGAACCCGCTTCTGCAGTAGTATGGGACCCTTGGGCCCTACCTCTAGGTGCATGAGAAATTGGAACAGGGTTAGACACACGAACAACATTAGCATACGGTATCTCCCCATCAGACCCTTCATCACTGAGTTCCCAATCCCTCCAATCCGTAGAATACTTGGGGTTCTTGCTCCGTTTATCCCCACTAGGACCCGTGACATGACTCATGACGGGGCAGGGGCAGTGGCCGGGGCAATGGCGCTAGGGGCAGTGACTGGGGCATCGGCAATGTCCGGTACAGTGTCTATGAGTCGGGCAATGCCACGACCAGTGGGCATCTTACGACTTGCCCTGTCCGGCGCGCTTCGTGCTCCTCTGGTAACATTTTGGGCCTTCAGTGCCGCAAGTGCGGCTGCTATGGCCGCTCCTCTCTTTGAAAATAAAACTTCCGGGCCTCTGCGCCAGTCGGACCCAAAAGTGACGTCATCGCTGGTGGCCGCGGAATATCCATCCACTCCGTGGTCTCGCACCTGAAGTGTGTCGAGGACCGGAAGGGGCGGTGGTGGACCATCCGGATCGCGGATGGGCAGGTAGGCCGCAAGCCTTTCTCTCTCGCCCTCTGCAGGTTCCGTCTTCGCCTGGCAGGAGTAAGGGGGGTGGTGGTGTCTCCTTACCGCTCGCTGCCGGCTGGTGATCGTTGGTTCCTCCGGAGCCGTCTCGGATCCCATCTCCGCCGCACTGGGAGTCGCCACCGTCGGGGGACTTCTACGCGGCTCAGGCCGCACCAGCTCTCGCCGTCGGGGGGTGTCCGGACTCGTTCGCTCCCTCTCTCCGGTAAGTGGACTGCCATGTTTGTTACAGCTGGGTTGGTTCGCCGGTAGGCGCATCGCCACCGATGATAGGCCATCTCCTTCCTCCGAAGACGACTTTAATGGTTCCTCCGCTTGGGAGTCACCTGGATCTTTTCTTTTTGTCTTGACAATTGAACCCCTTGTGGCAACAATCAGAGTTTCCCCAAATATACAAGGGATTAATATAAAAAATGATTATCACTTTTCGCAGATGATATTATCCTTATTGTAGCTAACCCATTGATATCTCCCCCGAATTTACAATCCGCTCTCCGGACGTTTGAGGAATTGTCTGGGTATAAAGTTAATGTGGGAAAATCGGAAGCGCAAAATTTAACGTTAATGGAAAGTGAGGTCGATTAAACGACATTTTGACTATACTGTAGGTGGAAAAAGACCCATCTGAAGTATTTGGGACTATAACATTATATAAATAGAACTATCCCGACCTTTTTTCTAGGATTAGAAAGGACCTACAAGTGTGGAATTCTCACTATATTTCCTGGATAGGGCATATAACCGCGGTTAAGATGAATATTCTCTCCAGACTTCTATATTATTTCCAAACATTACCAATATCTGTCCCACATACAAATATAAAAGAAATCCAAAACCGTATTATGCCATTTATTTCTAAACATAAACAACTGAGAATAGCTAGGTCAATTATGATGGAGTCTAAGAAGGAGGGGTTCTAGTGGGCCCAAATATTCAAAAATATTATATAGCCTCTCATTTGAAACAAATGGTTTATTGGCATTCCCTGGGAGGGAAAGCTCACTCAAATACCTGGTTGGCCTACCTTCTCTGCTGTGGTCAAGCTCTAGGACTGGGCTTGGGAGACAGCCTGAGCCGGCGGTAAATGGGTTTACTTTGGAAATCTGACAGTCAGCAAAAAATAAATACAAAGTTATGCCAACTCTATCTAGATTTACGACCCTGTTTGGTAATCCAGGGTTTTTGCTGGGTTTCAGTGTCAGGACTTTGAAAACCTGAAATAGAGTGGGATTCTAGAGATAGGAGCTTATTAGGAAAAATAAGTTGGTGTCTGTAGACGGACATTAACAGAGGTACACAATTTGGAGACGTTTTTAAGGTGAAATTATAATAAGGCTTTATTGTGCCTTTTCCTTTTCATCAGGAAATCATCCAAACACATGGGGTGGAACAAAGCTTCCATTCACTTGGGAGTATTTCTAGTGAAATCCTATGCAATTAGTTCACATCTCCATTAGTTAAGCATTTCTCCCAACCCCAAACATATAGCATGAAATAAGCAGATATTAGCAGTCTCTTAAGAATAAAAGTCTTATCTGTTTCTTGGAGGGAAAATCTTCTCACTTCCTGGTTCAGCTTCAGGTGTAGTAGTTTTCCCTGTGTCTTAAAATCAGCTCTGTTGTGCAGAGCTCAAGACTGGTCAGCTCCAGAGATCTGGGTTTCTTTTGGTCAGTCTCTCCTGGGACTCAAGAACCTCTGCTCTGTCTCTCCAAAGGTCAGCTCTCAGTCAGAGCTAAAGAGAGCCACTTCCTGTCTCAAAGGCAGGCTTTTTGTAAACAATCTAATCAGGCAGGTGGTGTTTAGTAATTAACTACCACACTGCTAGATTAAAGGAACATTACTGAACACGGATAAGTCCCCTGTTACAGTGTCGTTTGAGGAATTGATGAGAAAATACGGTTTACGTCAGACGGAGGTGTTTAAATATATGCAGGTCCGACATTTTGTGCGCCAGGTTTCTATGAAGAGGAATTCCTTAAATACGATTTGAAGATTTATGCAAAACAAAAAAAATATCAAAAAGGTCTGATTTCATCCCTGTACCAAGGTTTAATTCCCCAAAAGGATGCCCAGGCTCATAAATATATGGACCATTGGGCTCTGGATTTCCAGACAGAAATAACAAGGGAGTACTGGGAAGATATATGGGATAATGGGGTGCAAAACCTCTATATATACAGTTCCAAAAGAGAATATGTACAAAATTACGCTGGTATTACACCCCAAAAGGTTAAAGCAAATGTTCCGGATGCGACCGATAGCTATTGGAGGGGATGCGGACAGATAGGGGATTTAGTACATATATAGTGGTTTTGACATAACAGTCTTCTGGAGTCAGATCTCAGGTGATAAGTGTTGCGTGTGGTAGGGCTGAGGAGCTTATTCAGATAGGCGGTTAGCTTGCACAGAAAGTATTTGAAGGCAAGACAGGAAACATGTACTTTGCATTTGGACTCGAGGGATAGCCAATCTTGTTCTTGGAGCATTTCGTAGCGATGTGTGTTATAATTACATTGTAGTACAAAGCGACATATTGATTTGTAGAGCGTGTCTAGTTTGCTACGGTGAGTTTGGGTGCTGCACTATATACAGTACCATGTTCCATAGTCTATCATTTTTATTAGCATCTGCTGTGCGTGTGTCTGGTTTGCCATGGTTGGTAGTGTAATACCATTTTTTACTGCTCAGCAATCCTTAATTAGCAGCAGAGCTTCAAAACTCACCAACTCCTTATACTTTATGGTCCATTTAAACTGATATTTACATATACTGTATATATATATATAGATATTGATGTTACATCTGCTATGCTCAATGTTCTTTAGTGTGTGAAGTGTTACTTAATTGGTAGACAATGCTTGAACTCATGTAATCTAATCCCTGCTGGTTCTAACAGCGACAAACATTAAATTCTGATTTATTTTAATGTTTAAAGAAGTTCCGAGATAGAATGTCTAATATGCAGTAGGGGCTCATTTAAGTTTGATGAAAAAAGTAGTGAGGCAGAACTAGACTCAAGAATCACTTGTAATCTCTGGCAAAGAAATTACTTCATTCCTTAAATTCTCTTTGGTAACATAAAAAAGAGGGAACATTTTTCAAAACAAGCAAGTTAAAATATTACAACTTTCTCATGATGTATAGTACAGTATTTAATGTTATATTTTGTCTGGCGACTATCTTTGCTGTCATCAAAATAGGGCCTTCTATACATTACAATAATCTAAGCAGCATTTTGTTGCTTAGCTTTGGTATTATTTATCATTTTACACTAGTGTCCAATCAATCAAATGTAAACATGTATCTAGACCTTCATTAGGGTTTTTCTAAAGATTTCTAACGAATTGTGCTACTTAAAAAATTGACGTGAAGAATAAGTGACAAAAAGTAGTGACAGTGTACAAGTAACAAACAATGATGTACACAATTGAGAAAATCTATATAAAAAAATTGGCATTAGCTTTCGCTACAGCTCAGGTAAGTACAACTCAACCCCTTTATAACGTGATCCGTTACAACGCGGTTCCGCTTATAACGCGATGCAAGCGTGGCTCCCATTTTTCATATTTATTAATACTTTACAACACGATTATTGGTTTCTTAAATACTTTATTGTACAATGCATACAATGGTACATTATTTCTAACGCGATCCGCTTATAGCGCGATGTGATTCTTTGGACCCCAAGCACAGCATTATAAGGGGGTTGAGCTGTATCTCTCCCAGAGAGAGAAGAAGTAGTCCAATGCAAAATAATTACCCTGTAGCGCAAAGGAATAAAGAAAGAAAAGAAACATACTGTAGTGTGAACTGTAAGCAAACTCAAACTTTGTTTATCGACATATTGTGAGTGCACCGTGCATATTTTAACCTTTTTAGATACATTAAACAGTATCACGCTATTGTGCTGTCTTCCGTTTCCCTTCTCAGGATCCAATTAGAACAGGCTGAGGTTGCAGTCAGGGGGACGGAGGAGATGTCCAGAGACTGATTCCAAACTTTTCTATACATGCCTTAACCAGGAAACTATCCCGTGACTTGCTATTTTAGGAGTGGGTAAGTTTTAGTTTGCTTACAGATCGCACTGTTTCTTTTTTTTTCTTCCTTTGCTATAGAGTAATTATTTTCCAATAGAGATTTCTTATGACTAAAAAAGAGATGTCCAATATAAAAAAAATGATCTTGTCAGGATTCCAAACAGAGGGAAATAGTGTAAACAATAATTAGCTGTGAATACAGAACTAGCAGATAGATAATGTGTGGTCCAGTGGTGCTGGGAACAACTAGGTTGAAGCTGATGTAATCAGGTCCCCCTCTTACCTCCGGGCTGCGGGAGGGGGATGGCTATCAGGACACCTCCAGTGGGGGCTACGGCTGTGGGAGCGGGTCCGGGAGTGCTACTGTGGCAGTTGGGGCAGTGCCGGGAGGAGGGCTCCATGTCCTTGGTGCTTGGTGCTTTAGGGCCTCGCGTAGCAAGGGAGGCTGCTCCGATGCTCGGGGCTCCAGGCGGATGCTGGTACAGGGTGCCGCCATATTGGATTTGTCGCGCATATGCATCGAGGCATTGCGCATGCACAGAGGAGCAGAGACAACCCGGCGGCCATTACGGGAGTGGGTGCATGCACACTGGCACGGTATTAACGGTGGCCATTTTGTATATTGCTTAGCAGGGGAACTACATAACCCAGAATCCCCTGGGGAGGACAGATCATGTGGTGCAGCGCAACCAATTGGGTTAGAGGATTGACTGTGAGGAGATTTGCTACATTTGACGTGGTGAGTGCGCGAGGGGGCAGTTGGAGCCAGGACAGACAAGGGGAAGGTAGGGTCTGAGTGTCAGTGGCACTCAGAATAGGCAGAGAACCCCCCTTAGGTCCCAGATAGGCCCCTATCAAGGGAGTTTGTGGTTGCTCAGGGAAGGCCCCTAGATAGGGACGCTTCCCCATTTTACAGTTAGTGGCAGGGACACAGTGAAGACGCCGCGCAGTGATTCGCGGCCTGTGGTCTGGGACCAGACCACCACGAGTTATTAGAGACTCTTAAAGGTGAGACCCTCCTACCGGAGCTCACCCAATGCAGAGGCAGACGCCATCGCGGACGGCGACATCGCTGGATCAGCGGATCCTTATTGATAAGTCCGCCGCACCTAGTACTGGAGTACTCGGCAGGCACCTCAACAAAGTGCACCAACAGCTCACGAGGTAGCACTACTCCTTACACTTTTAGGTGGGCATGGACATTGGGAGAGGGACCAAAAGTACTTTGGGACACTCTCTAGTGGTACTGGGCTGGTTGTGCATTGTACAGTGTGGTACGGGCTGTTATATTATATGTGTGTGTTCAGTAAAGGTTGTTATTATATACCGTGTGTGTTTACTAGTACTATTGGTTGCTGTGAGGGGCTCCTGCTACTATGCTGGTGTAACCCATATTCCCCCCCCCACCTAGACTCATCTGACATATCTAGGGTGTGTGAGGGCGGATTACATGTACTTAGTGGTGCGTACCTCTGTAGAACAGGAGGGCCGGAGTCTCCCGCGGTGGTGTGGGGGATCACAAGACCAGGCTTCTGGGGTAGTAGCCTCCATGCTTTAGTGGTGCAGCGCCTCCATCCTCTATACTCCCAGGGATGTGGGATAGGACCTGTATAGAAGAGTGAACCCTGGTCCCAGGGTGGATGCTCCAGAATCACACAACAGTCTTGGATATAAAAGTATTGTCTCTCTTTATTTGGCGGATCAGCGCCTCCAGCAGAAGTGGCGACAAGCAGCCACAACAACAACAGCAATGTCCCGCTTATCACTCGACCCTCCGCCCTGTACAGGTCTTTCCTCTTCTCCTTCCCTCCAAGTTTATCCTCCGACAGGATGGTATGGGCTGGGGCGTCAATACCCCACTGCCCACCTCAGAGGGTATCCTCTGGGTGGGGGATGGAGTCTCCCCATCACCCCAGCATTGGGGTGAGGGGCATTGGTCCACCGGATCTATGGTGCTATCAGCTCTACTCAAGGTGGCTGAGTCTCTCCTCTCCTCTCCTTTGCATGCTCCAAACTCAGACTCTGCTTCAGCACTTTCTCCAGACTCTGCTTCAGCACACCTCCACCAACCAACTCTCTCTCTCGACTCTGAGGAGCAGCCCACTAAATAGAGACAGCCCCGCCTATCATGATGTCAGCAGACCCCTCCCCGGTGTCTCTGCCTGCACACCGAGTCAGGGGGCCTACCTCCACCAATCAAGTCAGGGCTTGAAGCGGGGAAAACCCATGATCACTACTGGTGCCTGCCCTTAACAAGACTTACCACAGTAGGAAGGAGATAGGTATAGCTGGTGCTGTTTACAGGGGGCTACACTCTCCCTCTGGTGGAATCCAATGGTCCCCACTTGGACCTAGGTCTAGCAGCACCATCCTGGGCCAACAACCTGGGAAACAGCACATATGTGGCATTGTCATCATACATTGCATATGAGGTAGCATAATAATACAACCGGGTACTCCCAACGTGGAGAACCCTACAAATAATGTTTTGGATCTGGCTTTCTTATTCTTCGGCCATTATGATCCGTGATGGTCACATAGAAAGATTGCACCGACCCATGCTCCGGTCGATACATCACGCTGTGCATGTATATGCACCTCCCTATGCTCCAGATCCTAACCAGCTCGCTTATTTTATCCTCATTATGATAACCTCCCTGACCGAACTTGGTCCGAAGATATTCCTGCACAGCCTCTCTGAGCCAACTATCCCGATTCTCTTCTATCTCCCTCATGATGGACTCAGGCACATAAGGGTACTCATACCCATGCGACTGCCTATACCTAGCCACTATGGCTCTGTCGGCACGGCTCAATTTAGTGAGTTTGCGGTGCCCCGCCCTGCTCGGCAGTACCCAAAACTCTGGCTCTTCCGGAGCAACTTCGTCATATAGAATACTGGGGCCCTTGGGTTTAATGAGTTTCTACTCGATCTCCCGGAACCTATGATCTATCTCCTCCTCCACCTCCTGCAGAGTAAAAGCACCTGTTGCCCACCAATGTTCTACGATATTACTCTTAATGAGCAGGAACCGTGTACGGTCCATTCCGGCATGGTACCCAGTAAATAAAGGCGCCCACCACTTGACACGGTGCTCGTATTCTGTAGACTGACTAGTGTGCTCTACCTCAGATTCTGCCTGCGAGGAAACACCAGACGTCCCCGCCTCCGTAGAGCGCGAGCAATCCCTCCTCCCTTTGGCATTAAAGTACCTGGTAGGGTTCATCTTTTGAACCACCTCCTGAACAGGCACAGACTGTGCTGGAGTATGTGACCCTCGGGCTCTCCCTCTAGCGCTAGGAGAAAACGGCACAGGGTTAGACACAGGTATCACACGGTCATAAGGTATTTCCCCATCCGACCCCTCATCGTTCAACTCCCAATCCCGCAAGTCCTTGGAATACTTTGGGTATTTGCTTAATTTATCCCCGCTTGGTCCCAGTGGCAATACTTGTGACTGGGCAGGGGCAGTGGCCGGGGCGATGGAGCTATGGGCTGGGGCAGGGTCAACGTTCATGTCATTGTCCAACAAGCGGGTGATACCGCGACCAAGGGACGCTTTCTTGGGTGCGTTCTCTGCCATGTGTCGCGCCTCTCTCGATGGACCTGGGCTCTTCAGGGTGGCCATTGCAGCGGCCATGGCTACTCTCCGTGAGGAGAACAGTGCTTCCGGGCCTCGTTTTCCGGTGGAACCGGAAATGACGTCATCAGCTGGGCCCTTAGAATCTCCCTCTGCTCCGTGGTCACGCACCGGAAGTGCGTCGAAGACCGGCATGGCGTTGGCGGAGCATCCGGTTCACGGACGGACAAGTAGGCCGCAAACCTCTCATTCTCGTCCTCCGCGGTCGCTACTGTCGCCTGGCGGGAGTAAGGGGGTGGTGGAGTCTCCTTACCGCTTCGCTGCTGTGTGATGATCTTGGGATCCTCCGTGGTCGTCTCGGTCGCTATTCCGCCCCACTGGGAGTCACCACGGCCGTGGGACTCTTACGGGCCTCCGGCCGCACCAGTGCTCGCCGTCGGAAGGTTTCCAGACTCGTCTACTCCTTCTTGATACCTTTGGGGTGGTTTGACGGTAGGCGCATCGCCACCGATGGCGCTCCAACCTCTTCCTCCGTCGGAAGGTTTCCGGACTCGTCTGCTCCTTCTTGATACCTTTGGGGTGGTTCGCCGGTAGGCGCATCGCCACCGATGGCGCTCCAACCTCTTCCTCCGAGGATAACAGGATCGGTTCCTCCGCTAGGGAGTCACCGGGTTCTTCGGCAATACAACCAGTGGGTATAGGTACAAAGCAGTCTCGCTCCGGTACCTCCACTGCGGTCGCGCTCTTCTCTGTCGCCAGCTCAGTTCTGTAGCGGGCTGGGCCTTGGTTCCTCCTGCTTGGGTGTAACGGGGAACCAGGGCAGTCTTGTCTTTACCTTCCGGCACCTCCGTTAAGGTTCCCGGAGAGGCACCCCGCGGGGTCTCGATCAAAGGCCACGGCTCGTTCGGCCAAAGATAAAACGTGCCACATTGAGGGCATCGGGCCTTGGTGCTTGGTACCGCGCCCGGTATCCCGCAGTGAACGCACAAACACCAGAGGTATTCGTGCTCAGCTACCCCCACTACCAGTAAGCCTCCTGGCAGTTGGTAAATAGTAGTGCTCATCTCCGACATGGTTAGCTCAGGGGTTGAACAGTTCAGGGTTTCAGCTCCTTGCTCCTCAAATGCCAAACAGAAGTGAAGCTCTTCGCTCTCGCTTCCTGTCCCTCCCTTTGCTAAGGACGCTCCTGATTGGCTCTCCTTTTGCCCCCTCCCTCTGGTGGAATCCAGAGGCAGGGCCCTCCTTCTTTCAGTGTGACGCGACATGGTTTGTTGACCAGTCACAGCACAGGGGGGTGGGCTTTCGGCTTTCGCGCCGCTCCGCGTCTCTTGCAGGGAATATGGGTTTGGCGCCAAACCCCTGCACATTTCCCGCCACATTTCTCGCACAGTTCTTTTGCACAACTCACGCTCGCTCCAGGACTGGCAGGAAATGCCATTTTAGATCAGCTGCAAACTGCTGGGCCGTTGATGGCGTGTTTGTCGCCATTTTAGATTGTCCTTCGCTCCGCAGAGCACATGTAGGGACGGCGGCCATTTTCGATGCGCCCACCACATGTAATCGTGCACTACTCTCGGTGTCTAGGGTGCGATCTGCTCCTAGACCCGGACTGATCTCCTGGACACTTCCTTCTTCTCTCCTCATGCTTTATGTGGTACCCACTAATGTGAAGTGTCATACCCCAGGCTCAGCAGAACTCCTTCTGTGTGTGTACTGTGCTCGATGTTCGTTCCGTCAAGTGCTCTGTGGTGCGTTCTGTGGGTGCTAGCTAGAGTACCGGGCCTCTCCCTAATTACGGTCGTCCCTCTATTGGCCACTCATAGTGCGGGCCCTGGGCCATGGTCCCTGGACTAGTTAGCAGGCTGACCCCCCAATTGCCTCACCCTACCTGCCTCAAGGAACTCGGACAGCTATAGCTATGCACCCCCCTTACGCCACCCGCTTAGGGCGCCCAGGGCGTACTGTGCGAGAGCGGCGATCCACGCTCCCCTGACTACCCCCGGTGTGCAATTGCACCCTATGTTCCTCAGCACTTGACCGGAGAGTGCACATCACTCTTTCTGTTCTGCCTTGCTGTAAGCCTGTCCTGTTTATCTCAGCAGCGCCTCCAAATGTAACCCATATTCCCCCCCCTAGACTCATCTGACATATCTAGGGTGTGTGAGGGCGGATTACATGTACTTAGTGGTTTGTACCTGTGTGGAACAGGAGGGCCTGAGTCTCCCGCGGTGGTGTGGGGGATCACAGGGCCAGGCTTCTGGGGTAGTAGCCTCCATGCTTTAGTGGTGCAGCGCCTCCATCCTCTATACTCCCAGGGATGTGGGATAGGACCTGTATAGAAGAGTGAACCCTGGTCCCAGGGTGGATGCTCCAGAATCACACAACAGTCTTGGATATAAAAGTATTGTCTCTCTTTATTTGGCGGATCAGCGCCTCCAGCAGAAGTGGCGACAAGCAGCCACAACAACAACAGCAATGTCCCGCTTATCACTCGACCCTCCGCCCTTTACAGGTCTTTCCTCCTCTCCTTCCCTCCAAGTTTATCCTCCGACAGGATGGTATGGGCTGGGGCGTCAATACCCCACTGCCCACCTCAGAGGGTATCCTCTGGGTGGGGGATGGATTCTCCCCATCACCCCAGCATTGAGGTGAGGGGCATTGGTCCACCGGATCTATGGTGCTATCAGCTCTACTCAAGGTGGCTGAGTCTCTCCTCTCCTCTCCTTTGCATGCTCCAAACTCAGACCCTGCTTCAGCACTCTCTCCAGACTCTGCTTCAGCACACCTCCACCAACCAACTCTCTCTCTCGACTCTGAGGAGCAGCCCACTAAATAGAGACAGCCCCGCCTATCATGATGTCAGCAGACCCCTCCCCGGTGTCTCTGCCTGCACACCGAGTAAGGGGGCCTACCTCCACCAATCAAGTCAGGGCTTGAAGCGGGGAAAACCCATGATCACTACTGGTGCCTGCCCTTAACAGGACTTACCACAGTAGGAAGGAGATAGGTATAGCTGGTGCTGTTTACAGGGGGCTACACTCTCCCTCTGGTGGAATCCAATGGTCCCCACTTGGACCTAGGTCTAGCAGCACCATCCTGGGCCAACAACCTGGGAAACAGCACATATGTGGCATTGTCATCATACATTGCATATGAGGTAGCATAATAATACAACCGGGTACTCCCAACGTGGAGAACCCTACAAATAATGTTTTGGATCTGGCTTTCTTATTCTTCGGCCATTATGATCCGTGATGGTCACATAGAAAGATTGCACCGACCCATGCTCCGGTCGATACATCACGCTGTGCATGTATATGCACCTCCCTATGCTCCAGATCCTAACCAGCTCGCTTATTTTATCCTCATTATGATAACCTCCCTGACCGAACTTGGTCCGAAGATATTCCTGCACAGCCTCTCTGAGCCAACTATCCCGATTCTCTTCTATCTCCCTCATGATGGACTCAGGCACATAAGGGTACTCATACCCATGCGACTGCCTATACCTAGCCACTATGGCTCTGTCGGCACGGCTCAATTTAGTGAGTTTGCGGTGCCCCGCCCTGCTCGGCAGTACCCAAAACTCTGGCTCTTCCGGAGCAACTTCGTCATATAGAATACTGGGGCCCTTGGGTTTAATGAGTTTCTACTCGATCTCCCGGAACCTATGATCTATCTCCTCCTCCACCTCCTGCAGAGTAAAAGCACCTGTTGCCCACCAATGGTCTACGATATTACTCTTAATGAGCAGGAACCGTGTACGGTCCATTCCGGCATGGTACCCAGTAAATAAAGGCGCCCACCACTTGTCACGGTGCTCGTATTCTGTAGACTGACTAGTGTGCTCTACCTCAGATTCTGCCTGCGAGGAAACACCAGACGTCCCCGCCTCCGTAGAGTGCGAGCAATCCCTCCTCTCTTTGGCATTAAAGTACCTGGTAGGGTTCATCTTTTGAACCACCTCTGGAACAGGCCCAGACTCTGCTGGAGTATGTGACCCTCGGGCTCTCCCTCTAGCGCTAGGAGAAAACGGCACAGGGCTAGACACAGGTATCACACGGTCATAAGGTATTTCCCCATCCGACCCCTCATCGTTCAACTCCCAATCCCGCAAGTCCTTGGAATACTTTGGGTATTTGCTTAATTTATCCCCGCTTGGTCCCGGTGGCAATACTCGTGACTGGGCAGGGGCAGTGGCCGGGGCGATGGAGCTATGGGCTGGGGCAGGGGCAACGTTCATGTCATTGTCCAACAAGCGGGTGATACCGCGACCAAGGGACGCTTTCTTGGGTGCGTTCTCTGCCATGTGTCGCGCCTCTCTCGATGGACCTGGGCTCTTCAGGGTGGCCATTGCAGCGGCCATGGCTACTCTCCGTGAGGAGAACAGTGCTTCCGGGCCTCGTTTTCCGGTGGAACCGGAAATGACGTCATCAGCTGGGCCCTTAGAATCTCCCTCTGCTCCGTGGTCACGCACCGGATGTGCGTCGAAGACCGGCATGGGCGTTGGCGGAGCATCCGGTTCACGGACGGACAAGTAGGCCGCAAACCTCTCATTCTCATCCTCCGCGGTCGCTGCTGTCGCCTGGCGGGAGTAAGGGGGTGGTGGAGTCTCCTTACCGCTTCGCTGCTGTGTGATGATCTTGGGATCCTCCGGGGTCGTCTTGGTCGCCGTTTCCGCCCCACTGGGAGTCACCACGGCCGTGGGACTCTTACGGGCCTCCGGCCGCACCAGCGCTCGCCGTCGGAAGGTTTCCAGACTCGTCTGCTCCTTCTTGATACCTTTGGGGTGGTTCGCCGGTAGGCGCATCGCCACCGATGGCGCTCCAACCTCTTCCTCCGTCGGAAGGTTTCCGGACTCGTCTGCTCCTTCTTGATACCTTTGGAGTGGTTCGCCGGTAGGCGCATCGCCACCGATGGTGCTCCAACCTCTTCCTCCGAGGATAACAGGATCGGTTCCTCCGCTAGGGAGTCACCGGGTTCTTCGGCGATACAACCAGTGGGTATAGGTACAAAGCAGTCTCGCTCCGGTACCTCCACTGCGGTCGCGCTCTTCTCTGTCGCCAGCTCAGTTCTGTAGCGGGCTGGGCCTTGGTTCCTCCTGCTTGGGTGTAACGGGGAACCAGGGCAGTCTTGTCTTTACTTTCCGGCACCTCCGTTAAGGTTCCTGGAGAGGCACCCCGCGGGGTCTTGATCAAAGGCCACGGCTCGTTCGGCCAAAGATAAAACGTGCCACATTGAGGGCATCGGGCCTTGGTGCTTGGTACCGCGCCCGGTATCCCGCAGTGAACGCACAAACACCAGAGGTATTCGTGCTCAGCTACCCCCACTACCAGTAAGCCTCCTGGCAGTTGGTAAATAGTAGTGCTCATCTCCAACATGGTTAACTCAGGGGTTGAACAGTTCAGGGTTTCAGCTCCTTGCTCCTCAAATGCCAAACAGAAGTGAAGCTCTTCGCTCTCGCTTCCTGTCCCTCCCTTTGCTAAGGACGCTCCTGATTGGCTCTCCTTTTGCCCCCTCCCTCTGGTGGAATCCAGAGGCGGGGCCCTCCTTCTTTCAGTGTGATGCGACTTGGTTTGTTGACCAGTCACAGCACAGGGGGGTGGGCTTTCGGCTTTCGCGCCGCGTCTCTTGCAGGGAATATGGGTTTGGCGCCAAACCCCTGCACATTTCCCGCCACATTTCTCGCACAGTTCTTTTGCACAACTCACGCTCACTCCAGGACTGGCAGGAAATGCCATTTTAGATCAGCTGCAAACTGCTGGGCCGTTGATGGGGTGTTTGTCGCCATTTTAGATTGTCCTTCGCTCCGCAGAGCACATGTAGGGACGGTGGCCATTTTCGATGCGCCCACCACATGTAATCGTATACTACTCTCGGTGTCTAGGGTGCGATCTGCTCCTACACCCGGACTGATCTCCTGGACACTTCCTACTTCTCTCCTCATGCTTTATGTGGTACCCACTAATGTGAGGTGTCATACCCCAGGCTCAGCAGAACTCCTTCTGTGTATGTACTGTGCTCGATGTTCGTTCCGTCAAGTGCTCTGTGGTGAGTTCTGTGGGTGCTAGCTAGAGTACAGGCATCTCCCTAATTACGGTCGTCCCTCTATTGGCCACTCATAGTGCGGGCCCTGGGCCATGGTCCCTGGACTAGTTAGCAGGCTGACCCCCCAATTGCCTCACACTACCTGCCTCAAGGAACTCGGACAGCTATAGCTACGCACCCCCCTTACGCCACCCGCTTAGGGCGCCCAGGGCGTACTGTGCGAGAGCGGCGATCCACGCTCCCCTGACTACCCCCGGTGTGCAATTGCACCCTACGTTCCTCAGCACTTGACCGGAGAGTGCACATCACTCTTTCTGTTCTGCCTTGCTGTAAGCCTGTCCTGTTTATCTCAGCAGCGTCTCCAAATGTAACCCATATTCCCTGCCCTAGGCTCATCTGACATATCTAGGGTGTGTGAGGGCGGATTACATGTACTTAGTGGTGCGTACCTGTGTGGAACAGGAGGGCCTGAGTCTCCCGCGGTGGTGTGGGGGATCACAGGGCCAGGCTTCTGGGGTAGTAGCCTCCATGCTTTAGTGGTGCAGCGCCTCCATCCTCTATACTCTCAGGGATGTGGGATAGGACCTGTATAGAAGAGTGAACCCTGGTCCTATGGTGGATGCTCCAGAATCACACAACAGTCTTGGATATAAAAGTATTGTCTCTCTTTATTTGGCGGATCAGCGCCTCCAGCAGAAGTGGCGATAAGCAGCCACAACAAAAACCTCTTGCTCCTACTATAATCCCTACGCTCACACACATTTTTAACTCCTCCCTCTGCTCTGGAACCTTTCCATCCTCCTTCTAACATGCAACAGTCATACCATTACTCAAAAACAGCAAGCTTGACCCTACCTGTCTTTCTAACTATCGACCTGTCTCCCTCCTGCCTTTTGCCTCCAAAATCCTTGAACGTCTTGTATTCTTTCGCTTGCTCAACTTTCTCAACGCCCATTCTCTCCTAGACCCTCTACAATCTGGCTTCCGCACTGCTCACTCCACCGAAACAGCCCTCACTAAAATAACTGACGACCTCCATGCTGCCAAAGACAGAGGTCATTACACTCTGCTCATATTACTCGACCTCTCTGCAGCATTTGACACCGTGGACCACCCTCTTCTCCTTCACATTCTCCATACTCTTGGTATTCGGAACAAAGCTCTATCCTGGATCTCATCCTACCTCTCCCATCGTACTTTCAGTGTCTCTTCTGCTAACACCTCCTCCTCCTCTATTGATCTCTCTGTGGGGGTACCCCAGGGCTCTGTCCTGGGACCTCTTCTCTTTTCTCTGTACACACTCTCTCTAGGTGACCTAATAACATCTTTTGGGTTTAAATATCACCTCTATGCTGACGACACACAAATATACTTTTCAACACCTGACCTTAAACCTGCTATACAGACCAAAGTTTCTGAATGTCTCTCTGCTATATCATCCTGGATGGCCCTCTGTCGCCTTAAACTCAACATGGCTAAAACAGAGCTCCTCATACTTCCTCCCAAACCTGGCCCTACTACCTCCTTCCACATTACTGTTGGAACTACGATCATCCACCCAGTAGCCCAAGCACGCTGCCTAGGGGTCACACTCGAGTCCTCTCTCACATTCGCCCCTCACATTCAAAACATTTCTAAAACTTGTCGCTTTTTCCTCCACAATATAACAAAGATATGCCCTTTCCTCTGTTGCTCGACTGCTAAAACTCTGACTCAGGCCCTCATTCTCTCCCGTCTTGATTACTGTAATCTCCTGCTGTCCGGCCTTCCTGCCTCTCACCTGTCTCCCCTACAATCTATCCTAAATGCTGCTGCCAGAATCACTCTACTCTTTCCTAGATCTGTCTCAGCATCTCCCCTCCTGAAATCCCTCTCCTGGCTTCCAATCAAATCCCGCATCTCACACTCCATTCTTCTCCTCTTTTTTAAAGCTTTTCACTCTTCTGCCCCTCCTTACATCTCAGCCCTAATTTCTCGCTATGCACCACCCCGACTCTTGCGTTCTGCTCAAGGATGTCTTCTTTCTACCCCCTTTTTATCTAAAGCCCTCTCCCACCTTAAACTTTTTTCACTGACTGCCCCACACCTCTGGAATGCCCTTCCCCTCAGTACCCGACTACCACCCTCTCTATCCACCTTTAAGACCAACCTTAAGACACACTTGCTTAAAGAAGCATACTGTGAACATTCTGAACACATGATACATAAAGCTTGGCTCCCTGCAGACGCACTTACCAGAACTCCCTCCTACTGTCTCTGTACGTTCTCCCTACCTACTAATTAGATTGTTAGCTCCTCGGGGCAGGGACTCCTCTTCCTTAATGTTATGTTTGTCTAAAGCACTTATTCCCATGATCTGTTATTTATATTATCTGTTATTTATTCGATTACCACATGTATTACTACTGTGAAGCGCTACTGCACCGACACACTTTATTCGAGCAAATACCCAGTATGTACCTGGCAGATACCTGGAATGCGCCGCTCCTCACCTCTGACAAGCCCCGTTGCATTTGCCTTCCCAGCCTGGGTTCATGCCTGGCTGACGGGCGGCTGATCTGTTAAATGATAATGATTAGGATTTAATAGGCTGCAATGCTTCGCGTGTCTACCAGATGGCATAAATTCATGAATTGTAATGCAGTATATATATATATATATACTGTGCAGTATTGCAGCCAGCGGGAATAAAATGCTTCAATCCCTGCCTGAAAAATAACCCAATGCACTCGGGCAGAAAACAGTCACAAACCTCAATACACCCGGGTATACCCGAATTCGTGGGACTAGCCGAGCTCGAATAAAGTGTGTCGCCAGTGTATGTACATTAATGGCGCTATATAAATAAAGACATACAATACAATACAATACAACAGCAATGTCCCGCTTATCACTCGACCCTCCGCCCTGTACAGGTCTTTCCTCCTCTCCTTCCCTCCAAGTTTATCCTCCGACAGGATGGTCTGGGCTGGGGCGTCAATACCCCACTGCCCACCTCAGAGGGTATCCTCTGGGTGGGGGATGGATTCTCCCCATCACCCCAGCATTGGGGTGAGGGGCATTGGTCCACCGGATCTATGGTGCTATCAGCTCTACTCAAGGTGGCTGAGTCTCTCCTCTCCTCTCCTTTGCATGCTCCAAACTCAGACTCTGCTTCAGCACTCTCTCCAGACTCTGCTTCAGCACACCTCCACCAACCAACTCTCTCTCTCAACTCTGAGGAGCAGCCCACTAAATAGAGACAGCCCCGCCTATCATGATGTCAGCAGACCCCTCCCCGGTGTCTCTGCCTGCACACCGAGTCAGGGGGCCTACCTCCACCAATCAAGTCAGGGCTTGAAGCGGGAAAACCCATGATCACTACTGGTGCCTGCCCTTAACAGGACTTACCACAGTAGGAAGGAGATAGGTATAGCCGGTGCTGTTTACAGGGGACTACACTGGGATCCCTCGCAGATGGGGGCGCTGCACCAAGGCGATCAATATACCACAACAGGCTCCCAGAGGCGGAGGCTTGGGCCTTCTGTGAGTCAACAGATAACAGCAGTACCGGTAGTCTCTTTAGTCAGGGGGAAAGAGGGCTACACTTAATTAAATAAAACTGTAAAAAACAAAAACAAATATGGATTCATTTATCAAAGTCTCACAGCTGTAAAAGTGGAGCAAAATACTGCACCAGATTTATCAAAGGACCAAAATTCCACTTCTCAATGGAAATGTGTTTTCCGTGATACATTTAGAGGTTATTTACTAAAGTCTGCCCACTGCAAAACCCAATTGCTTGCAATATGGTGTTTTTTTTACTTGTGCCCCAATTTTGCAGCCAATAGACTTTAATAGACCGTTCAGTTAACATCCTCCCTCCCATACCTCCTTATATGCCCTCCCCCCAGGCTCATACCTCCTTATACCCCCTCCCCCATGCCGATACCTCCTTATAACACCTCTCCCCATGTCCATACATTCCTATAATCCCTCCCCCATGTCTATACCTCCTTATAACCCCTCACCCCATGTCCATACCTCTGTATACCTCCTCTTGCCTCCCCCCAGGCCTATACCTTCTCCTCCCCTGAAATCTCCAGTGTGCCGAGGAGGAGGAGGGGAGGGGGGGAGAGGTTCTGCTTCATATATTTTTCCAGGGCCCAAAAATTTCTGTTGGCGGCCCTGGCATGGAGATTTTGATATATTAATAGTCCTAAAATGCACATGTAGACAAAGTGGGATAAATATCCCAAATCCAGTGCTCAAGTGCTGCTTGCACACTAAAATATTTTAATCCTTAATTTAACTGAAGGTATATAACCCACCAGACAAAAAATTGCACATCGTAAGTATAATAGGTCCCAAAGAGAAAGCGGACAAGTACACAGGCTGGGGGGGAGGGGTGATAACTAAGGTATGACAAGGAGTAGCCAAACGCCCAAATAAAGAGCAGCCCAGCCCTCCAAGTACTCCCTATGCCCGCTACCCCCACGATACCTGCTATCACGCTGAGACCGAGAATCAGTGTGCTTGAGAACTCCAGCGATGAATTCACTGACCGGAATGAGGACTTCAATGATCTGTCTGTAAGAAGAGGCGTTGCTACCAGCTGAAGTCAATCATGTAGAAGAAGGAAAAAATGCGGTGCACAGCAAAAAGTTCCAAACGCAACTAATAGAAAAAGGCTTGTTTAATGAAAATCTGGACAAAAACTTTACATCACCAAGTGCACTCTGATGCGTTTCGTCTCGTTCGGGACTTTGTCAAAGAGTAAATGTTAAAGCGTCTGTACAATCCTCTAAATAGCGCTACCTATACTGTGATTGGATCACCAAAAACGTCATCATAGTTATGCAACCAAATGCACACCTGAAAACTAATAGATGAAAAGACTACCAATAGGAAAAGGCAGTATTCAGAGGATTTAACACAGACACAGCTGATACATAATATATACAATGACATATAACACAACCAATAAGATCTTTTGTATAGCTTAAAAATCTAAAGTGTAACCAACTATGCTAATATATAACCAGTGCAATGATACACAATAAATAAGTAAAACCACAAACTTAATATATAAAGTAATGTGGGCCATGTTCCATTCCAACAAATGAAAAATTGGCAATGCCTCCCTCAGGCCAAGTTAAAAAATTACGCGAAACTGGATGCGTATTGTCTTTCTTTTTGATGAGACGTACATGCTCCATGATTCGTGATCGTAGAGGTCTTATAGTTTGTCCAATATATTTCATATGACAGTCACATTGTAAAAGATAAAACACGAAGCTTGTTTGACAATTGATATAACTGTTGATATAGTGAATTGACAATAGAAGAAATATCTTTGTCCAAGGTCAAAGTATTCAAATGTTTATGGATCTCTGATATGTCAAGCTTGACGATTAAAAGTAGTGATAAACATAGGACAATTAGTATAATTTATCCCATATTGTCGTGATCTGGTTTTACATTTAGACGGTCTCTGCATTTTCTGTATAAGATCTGATCTATTGAGGGAGTCTGCATACAAGAAAGAGTTTCTGACGTCTTGTGGCAAATAACTTTTCCTTGGATTGGATCTCAAAGGCATCTCTATTTGTCTTTTCAATCTAATGAATTGTGCTTTAGGGATGGCCTTGATTAGGGATTTAGGGTGACAGCTCTGGGCACATAGGAGGGAATTTCTGGAATGTATTTTCCTATACATGTCGAATTGAATTAGTTTGTCAACATCAATATACAATGTCATGTCCAAATGATTTATATGGTGTATATTGTGCTCAGAAGTTAAACATACATTTAAATCAATAGAGTTTAAATAATCGATAAACAAAAATAGTGACTCATCGTCACCATCCTACACCAAAATCAAATCATCAATGTAGTGTTTATAAAATATAATGTGTTTTCTATATAAATTAAAATCGTGATAAATGTGCTGAAGTTCCCATAAACCCATAAATAAATTGGCATATGAGGGTGCAAAAGAAGTCCCCATAGCCGTGCCCTGTTTTTGTAAGTAAAATTGTGAGTCAAATAGAAAATAATTATGGATGAGAAGAAAGGTGATTGATTCCAACCAAAACGTGCAATGTGAAATGGCGAGGTCTGATAAATCTAGAAAATGACAAATAGCTGCTACACCGTGTCTGTGTTCAATAAAAGAATACAGAGAGGTCACGTCTAAGGTGACCCATCTGTATTGGCTACTCCATTGGACATCCTTTAAAGATACAACCAGATCTGCAGAATCTCGAATAAAGGACGGCAGATCTAACACCACTAAAGGGCCTATGCAGTAAAGGTTCATAAAAAAAATCGCCAGCCAATTTTAATCACCATTTTTTTAGCGTTGCTATCACGGTATTCAGAAAGCATTGATTACCTGTGATAGCAAAATTCCCAAAACGGACGAGTAGCCGGCGGCGTGATGATCGCCTCTCAGAAAAGGCCTTACCCGGTGATTACATTCAGCTGCAGAGAGAACTGCTCAGAGAGAGCCGCCTCTCCCTGCGCAAATCTCACCCTAAATTAATGTTTTGTAATATAAATGTTATTACTAGTGTAGATGAGCAGGGGGTCTCCGGAGCAGAACCGCGTTGATTTCAGGTCCAGGGAACCCCTGCTTCCTCAGATACAGGTCCCATTATGGGGAGCCGGTATCTCCTATGCATTTGATTTCCACGGTCACATGATACAGGACATTTACATGAATAGGAGATACCGGCTCCCCATAACAGGGCCTATATTTTGGGAAGTAGGGGGTCCCCAAGGCTCAAATCCAAGCAGTTCAGCTCAGGAGACCCCCTGCTCCCACACACTATTAATAAAAATTACATTAAAGCAGCTTCATGACCTTAGCGGATATCCACTAAGGCAATGAAGGGGTGAACAACCAGTGCCATTTTGGGTAGCGTGGGTGGGGGTATTTTGCCCTTGATGGTTGTTTAGGCCTTGCGGGGTGTTTGCGGGAGGAGTTAACCCCTTCATAACCTTAGCGGTTAATACCGCTAAGGTAATGACGGGGTTAACCCCTCCCGCTACTCACCAGGTAGGCCTAAACATACATCCTTGGGGCTACTACCCCCTTCACCCCCTTCACCCACCTTCACCCACCACCGCTACCCACAATAAAACAAAATACTCACAACAGGGCCACTACCCACCTCCTAGGCCCCCAATAAACATTAGAATAGCTAATAAACACCAAGACACAAAACCACCCACCCACCCCCTGTGCCCACACATGAAACCATTCTTTATTATTTTACACACAGGATTAATACCACATGCCAGCGGGGGTCCCCGGGTGGTCCCTAAGGGTCTCCGCAGGCCCCACAGTGCCCCCCGGGGGGTACTCACAGGTGTCTGGGGGCTCTCGGGTGTTCCCTGCTAGGCTCCGTGGGCCTCCTACGGGTGTCTGGGTGTCCCGTGTCATCCCCACGGGTGTTTGGCAGCCCTCGGGTGGTTCCCACTGGGGTCTGGGGGCCCTCGGGTGGTCCCTGTGGGTCCCCGGGGGCCCCATAGGGGTCCCTGGTTCCTCCCCACAGGTGTCTGTGGGTCCTCAGGTGGTCCCCGTGGGCATCCGGGGGTCCTCGGGTGGTACCCGTGGGTCCCCGCTGGCATGCGGTACCAATCCTGTATGTAAAAGAACAAAAACATGGCCTACATTTCAATAAATACACCTTCCCCCCCCCCCCCACCCCCCAAACACATACAGTACACTAATGGACAAAATAACTATTTTGGATTTAGTGACGTAATCTAAAAGGGAAATGAAGCACAGCCATTCTGATTGGCTGGCTTCATTTGTTTTACACTTTTCACCAAAAAAAGAAAAGAAAATGGCACATGGTTTCACTGACCAATCAGAGCCGTGGAAACCATTTGCCGAAAATGTGATGTCATAGGCCTATAAAAGCCTATGGTGCCTCATTTTACGGCAAGAAGCCGAGGAGGAAGGACCACCTCTTCCAATAGGAGGACAAGGGCATGCCTGCGGAAGATACAGATGAAGAAGAAGATACAGATGAAGACCCCAAAAGACCCCGAAAGTGATGAAAATGGATAACAATATACAGAAGAAAATAAATAAAGAAGAAAATTACTTCTTTTTTTTTTTTTTTACCTGTGGGCCGTTGTTATTCTGGATTGTGGATTGGTCGAGAGCATGCAGTAACCACGGGAATCGGAGGGTGAAGACATCTAAAGGTAAGGAAAAATATTTAATGTATGTTATTTTTATTTGACGGGTTTTTTAAATTTAATTTTTATTGTGATTGTATTTTATATGGATGACCATTCATTGCCACTATATGTATGTATGTCTCTTTATCGATATACATACATATATACAGAGACAAGCAATGGTTGTTTTGACAAATGCTTGCTTTTATGTATTTTACAATTATATTGGTAATTTGATTTTTAATGATTAAGCTCTTCATTTAGTGTTTGTATTTGGTATGCTGGCATTTTTGGTGGTGTTTTAAATTGTTTATTTCTGGCTTTTGATTGGTGTTTGCTTATGTTTGATTATTTTGTGACTTTTGTTTTAGAATAATGCAGTTTATTTGGATATTTATTTTATTTATTCGTGGTTTGGTTTTGGTGTTTTAATTGTTTATTCTGGTCTTTATTTTGGATTAGATTCATTGATTGATGTTACTTTTGTTGTGTTTACTTCTTAATTTGTTTTAATTTTGTGATTGTTTGGAATGCATAGGAGATTGTTTGTAATTGTTTTTTTAAAGTTGACCATTGACTGGCATAGTGTTAAATCATGCTCATATTATATAGACATGATGTACCCACTGTGCCATTCAATTGTTTTATTGCCATTTGTTATGTATTTAGTTGGCTATGTGCTGTTTAATTTGGCAATGTTATGTGTTTTATTTGGGCCTGTTTTTTTTTATTTTTATAACTTGACGTTTATTGTTTTTTGTTTGCAGTACATGGTATTCAACAGACGACAGAGAAGCCCAATGCCACATCCAACATGACACCTGTTCGTAAGGCCTAACACTACCAGATAAAATACTAATATACCTCTATTAGGATTAAAATCCTCATTTACCTCTATTAGGAGGGAGAAAGACCACAGTGGGTCTATATCCAGCAGAATGAAAGGACCTGCAAACTAGGGAAGTGGGGAGGGGCGGGCTTAAAACCTGGGAAGGAGGAGCCACTAACCTCCAACAGCTGAGAATAGGTTAACAAAACATAGAACCCCAGCAAGCTCTTTTTGGGAACCCCTGAGCACCCACTATATATATATATATATATATATATATATATATATATATATATATATATATATATATATATATATATATATATATATATAGATGTAGCCAGGTTCCCCCCTGTCATGGCTGACCCCCTCCTCCCTTTCGGCAGACGCTGTGTGCGAGGGAGTGAGGGGGGGCCGCGCGCGCGAAGGAGCGATCCCTGGTAGCTAGGTACGCGAGCGGCGAGCAGGCCGGTTGCCGGGGACTCGATCGGGCCGTCGCTAAGGCCGCGATCGCGTTGCTACCGGCCCGGCGGCTCGGGAAGCAGGGCGCCGCCATGTTAGGGCTGTTGCGCATGCGCAGTGCCCCAACCCAGCGCGGGAGGACCAGATAGTTCGCGCATGCGCGAGATGAGCATGCCAGCCCCCAGGGTGCATAGGGGCAGAGACACCTGACGCCAGGGAACCAATAGGGCTGAGGGATTTGCCTGGGGAGAGATTGCTACATTTCACGGGGTTTTGCAGCCACGCAGGCACTCAGGATCCGGACCAGCTAGGGGTAGGAGGTGGATGCAGGGGTGAGTGACCCTCTGCATTAGGCCAGCAGCCCCCAAGGTCCCAGTTAGGTTCTGAGCCATCTATTAGCTTGTGGAGCTTAGGGACAGGCCCTAGATAGGGACACTGCCCCATTTATTGGTTGAATAGACAGGGACACAGTGTTGAAGCCGTGCGGCCCTGTGAGGTGGGTTCTGGGCTCAGAACACCACCCAAGACCCTGCGACAAGGAGTGACATTGTCGCGCTGGACTTTCAACCCACGCGGTGTGGAGGACCCCGTCGGATCGTGTGGATTTATATCGCGGTACCCGTGGCTGGAGCCCGGGCAGGTAACCTGCAACTCACGTGCACCAACCAGGCCTATCACCAAACATAGTGGCTGCGCAGTCACACACACACATGTACAGTGGTATTTGACTTCGAGGACACGAGACATTTGGGTGGGGGTTACTGGACACAGGGTGGGGTCACATTGTGGGTGGTTAGCGTCCGCCGTGACGCCTAGAGGTGATAGCGTCCGCCGTGACGCCTAAAGGTGGTAGCGTCCGCCGTGACGCATAGTGTGGTTAGCGTCCGCCGTGGCGCATGATGCTGTTATGCTGTTTTGATGTTATGCTGTTACGTGATTTGTGTGTTTCCATGCAGTAAAGCCCGTCCTGTTTTATATTCGGTAGTGTTGTGTGGTTGTTCCTGTGAGGGCCTCCTCCCACTCCGTTGGGATCCCTTCCAGGTGGAGGCGTTGCACCTAGAGATGTATGATAAAGATGTACCCCAGGTTCCCCAAGCGGAGGCTTAGGCTCCTGAGAGCCACACAGGTTGCACAGCACGTAGTAGCGGCGGTAGTCATAGGGAAGACCCGTTACATTTGGAGGCGCTGCTGAGATTGAGACCTGGGGTGCCCGAACTCAGTAAAAATGTCGTTAGGTTACACGTTACCTTCCCGCCAAGAGGTGTACACGTGGGCGGTAAAAAGGCAAGTCCCGCCCTCACAAACCCTTGCTGTAGGACAAGTTCCCGCCAATGCCTCATCCTATGAACTATGTTTAATCCTAATGCAGTACCCAGGCTTAGAAGATGCCAGAATCTTGGGTCGCCGCTCCGACCCCGACGGGTCATGGTGCACCGTATTAATCACTGGGGGATGTGACTTGTCGCCACAGCAAGGCCCATCCAACTTGCGTTTCCACGGGGCCCTCAGCTCAGGGTGTCCTGTTATATATCCTGAAATGCCGATAAAACCCGAACCCTGTAGCCCCAGAACAGACCTGCTAGAGACTAGTATGCGCATGTCCCTGTCCCCACCAGAAAGTGTATGCGGGGATGAGGCCAGTGTATTATCCTGTGCTAATTGTCGCTCAAGCAGACGGAGCTCCAGCCCCAGTAGAATGGGAGAAATCCAATTACTAGCCCAGGCCATCCAACAACTGGGTAGGCCCAAGCACGAATCCCCTTCCCCTCAGCCATACCGCAAGTTAAAGCTCTTTTCAGGGGTAAACCCTACTCCCACTGGTGAAGATGCTTTTGATGTTTGGAAGGAATATGCTTCACAGGTACTGGAAGAGTGGACCTGTCCTGATGAGGTGAAAAGACAACGAATCATGGAGTGCCTGCGCCCGCCTGCGTCCACTACCATCAAGATGTATAAAGATCAGCATACGGGGGTTACCGCACATCAGATGATGGAGTCGCTTACCCTGGCATATGGTAAGGAAGATGATGTGAGTGAGCTATGGACTAAGTATTACAATCTCCGCCAGAAAGAGGGGGAAGACCTATCCGAGTTCATACAACGGATCCAATTGCTCTTGTGGGAGCTACGTTCCCGCCAAGTCATCAAGGCCTCAGAAGTAAATGAGTATAGGCGCACTCAATTCCTGCGGGGAGCCATACCCACGCACCATATCGTGATAATGCTCAGATGCACGCTACAGAAGGGAGACCCCCCTACTCTAGAAGACCTACTGGATGAGGTGAAGGGTCATGAGGCCTATACTAGGTTACATACGCCCAAGAAGGCCAAAGACCCGCGCAAGGATGAGACCAAGGAAGCAACAGTGCCCAAAGCAAAGGGGAGCAAGAGCGGTAAGGATACGGCCACCCCGGAGGTGCCTAGGTCCGCTCCCAGGTCACTTGACGGTCCGGGTCCCCGCCCAGACTTCCGTTGCTTCAACTGTGGCGAGCAGGGCCATGTTGCAAGGAACTGTTCAAACCCCACTAAGGCCCAGACCTACACCGTGACCGTGCGGAAGGCAAGCTCGTCCCTATCAACCATACCCGAAGATGTTGCCGAGGAGTCGGGGAGGCCTTCCACGGAGGAGACGCCCCCGGCCGATGCTTACTGCCGAGTAGGGCCCACCGCTGTAATAAGAGTCGTCGTGGAGGGGATATACTCTTCAGCACTTCTGGACACTGGATCACAAGTGACCATCATCTACCGCCCATTCTACGACCAGCACCTCAGCCATCTTCCCTTGCAGTCAGCCGAAAAGATGAAGTTATGGGGACTGAGTAAAGATGATTATCCCATAGACGGAATAGTAGCGGTCAAGCTGGATATCTTGCAGTTGAACACTAACAAGTCGCATCCCATGCTGGTGGAAGCTTTGGTCTGTCCAGAGGCTCGAGAACATCCCAGTGCCCCCATCATACTAGGCACGAATGCCGATATTGTGAGGTCGGTGATTCGCTCATTCCTACAAGAAGCCGGTGAGCTACCGTTGTCATCCCTGAATATAGCCCCTGGCCTGCGGGAAGAATGCTATAGGGTGGCGTATGAGGAACAGTATGGTGAAATCTTTAATCAAGAGCGAGGGTTATTGCAGATTCCACCAGGGGGAGTGAGGCACGTGACAGCGCTGATCAAGTACCCCAGTCGGCACGAACACGACCGATACTTCTCGCTAGAGACCCTCCCCGAGTCTGAGAATCAGTGGGGATACCGAATGATACCTGAAGTACGGGATTGGCCATCTACCGTCCCCAGGAAGATTACTGTGTCTATCCAGAACATGTCTCTCCATACTGTGCCGCTAGAAGTAGGACAAAGGTTGGGTAGAATTTATCCTGTGGATCCTGTAGACGACCCAGTGACCGTTCACACTGCCAGTGTGGGAGAAGAGGCCGAGGCACTACAATTCGACTTCGGAGAGTCTCCCCTGGAAGAAGCATGGAAAGAGAAGCTATGTGCTCAGTTGAGAGAGAGACGAGATGTGTTCTCTACTAGTGAGATGGACGTGGGATGCAGCAGAAGCGCTCAGCACACGATTCGTCTGAATGATGACACGCCATTTAGGGAAAGGTCGCGCCGCTTAGCTCCCAGAGATGTGGAGGATGTGCGGGGTGTCCTGAACGAGATGGAAACGGCCGGCATAGTGACCGGATCTCGAAGTCCCTATGCCTCACCGATTGTGGTGGTACGAAAGAAGAATGGGTCTGTTCGATTGTGCGTGGACTACAGAACATTGAACAGACGTACTGTGCCTGACCAATACACGCTACCCCGAATAGAGGAGATTCTCAGCGCACTGTCCGGAAGCCAGTGGTTTAGCGTGTTGGACCTTCGATCTGGGTATTACCAGGTTCCGATGAGCCCTACTGATCAAGAAAAGACGGCGTTCGTCTGTCCCCTGGGATTTTATCAGTTCACTCGGATGCCCCAAGGTATCTGTGGCGCTCCAGCCACTTTCCAACGGCTTATGGAAAAGACGATTGGAGATATGTGTCCGTGTTTGGTCTATCTAGACGACATAATCGTGTTCGGAGCCACCCTTGAAGAACACGAAACTAGGCTGATGAAAGTATTGGATCGCTTAGGGAAAGAAGGCCTGAAGCTCTCATTGGATAAGTGCCGTTTCTGTCGAACATCGGTCACTTATGTGGGTCATATCGTGTCCGCAGACGGAGTGGCCACCGACCCGGCCAAGGTGGAGGCGGTGGTGAATTGGCCAAGACCCGAGAATGTGATGGAGCTGAGGTCATTTCTCGGGTTCTGTGGATATTATAGAAGATTCGTGGATGGATACTCCAAGAAGGCAGCTGTGCTGAACGATCTGCTGAAGGTCTATCCAGAGGAACCCAAGCAGAAGAGGACCCCCCCAAGGACCCCCTTCGGGGATCGGTGGACGCCGGCTTGTGAGGAAGCATTTAAGAGGCTGAAGAATAGTTTAACAGAGGCTCCCGTTCTAGCATATGCTGACCCGGAGAAGCCTTACATTCTGCACGTGGATGCCAGCCTCAACGGATTGGGAGCTGTGCTACACCAGAAGTACCCCACTGGGCTTCGTCCTGTGGCATATGCAAGTAGAAGTTTGACTCCCAGTGAAAAGAATTATCCAGTTCACAAATTGGAGTTCCTCGCCCTCAAATGGGCCATATCTGACAAACTACATGATTACCTATATGGGGTCACCTTCGAGGTCCGAACAGACAACAATCCGCTGACCTATGTACAAACCACGGCCAAGTTAGATGCGACCGGTCACAGATGGTTGGCCACCCTCGCCAATTACCAGTTTTCTATGAAATATAAGCCTGGACCTCTCAATATAGGAGCCGATGCTCTATCTAGGAGATCGGGACTGGGCGAGACCGCCGACGATGGCCCTTAGGAAGAAATTCCAGGACCAGGAATGAGAGCTATGTGTTCCACTGCTGCTATTGTAAACGACCGAGTGGCATTCTCCGAGCTACGAGTAGTGGATTCTTTAGGGTGTCGACCTCAAGCCCTTCCAGAAGCTTACTGCCACCCTGATGGCATGGGTCTAACACAAGACGTCATCTTCACGGTGAAGGAACTGGTACTAGCACAGACACATGATCCTGCGGCTAAGGCTGTCCGAGAGGCCCTACACAAAAATGACTCTGCACTGGTGAAACGGGCTCCTCGCAAGGATGTGGGTCTTCTCATGAGAGAATGGGATAAGTTTGAGATGGATAACGGCCTACTCTATAGGGTTGTTCAATTCCACAATCATCCTGACCGTCGACAACTATTTCTACCTCGGCGTATGCAAGGTCTCGTTTTAAGATCACTACATGATGATCATGGACATTTAGGGGTGGATAAGACCTTGGGTTTAGTGCGAGACCGGTTCTTCTGGCCTAGGATGCGGGAGTCAATTGAACAACACTGCAGAAAATGTCTACGGTGCATTCATAGGAAGACCCTTCCCACCCGTGCTGCTCCAATGGGCCATCTCAAAAGTGCTGGGCCTATGGATTTAGTTTGTATGGACTTTTTGTGCATAGAGCCAGATTCAAAGGGTATAGGAAATGTGCTAGTAGTGACAGATCACTACACTCGATACGCTCAAGCCTTCCCCACGAAGGACCAGAAGGCTACCACAGTGGCTAAAGTGCTGTGGGAGAAGTATTTTGTGCATTATGGTCTGCCCAGCAGGATGCACTCTGACCAGGGACGGGATTTTGAGAGCAAGCTGATCAAAGAGTTGCTAACACTGTTGAACATTCAAAAGTCCAGGACTACTCCCTACCACCCGGAGGGAGATGCGCTCCCTGAAAGATTTAATCGGACATTGCTGGACATGCTAGGCACTCTGAAAAATTCCCAAAAAGGAGAATGGAGTAAACATGTTGAGGCCTTGGTGCATGCCTACAATTGCACTAGGCACGAGTCCACCGGATACACCCCATACTTCATGATGTTCGGGAGAGAAGCCAGACTGCCAATCGACATCCGCCTACGGGTATCTACCGACGGGATACCCAACATGGCTCATTATCGATATGTGCAGAGACTCCAGGACAGTCTGCACCGTGCCTATCAGTTAGCTGAAAGAGCCACCGCTCGACTGAATGCCAATAATAAAAGACGGTACGACCACAAGGTACGCTATAGAGCGCTCCAACCAGGAGACGCAGTTCTCCTACGCAACTTAGGGATTCCAGGCAAGCACAAGTTAGCTGATCGCTGGAGGGAGGGGCCTTTTCAAGTAGAGTCCCAAATGCCGGGCCTCCCTGTTTATCGCATACGTGATGTGAATGGCAAAGTAAAAGTTTGGCACCGAAACCACTTGTTACCTATCTCCCAACTGGGAGAGAGTGAACCTGAAACAGAAACAGTAATGAACGACAGTGAGCCTGAAGAGGTTATTGCGAATCCCGGCCCCATAGATGAGACCATTCAGGATCCTTTGGAGGGAACATCCAACAGGGACTGGTGGGCACCTCCCGAAGGCGCAACAAGTAAGGGGCCAGCTGACAAAGTACCTCCATTGGAATTTTCACCAAGTAATCAATCACTAGATCCTACCACTCCGAGTTTTGTGCCTCAAAGAGACAATGTTCAGTTGCAAAGAGACTTTCCTCAAACTGGTTCACCCTCTGCCAGAGAGTCTAGGCCTCAAGCCTACGATGGTCTGTCTCAAGAGGAAGAAATGGAGACTGAGACTCGCAGGAGTCAGAGAGTGAGACGCCCTCCCACTAGAGTGGCTTATGATTCATTAGGGGCACCTCACTATGAGTCTCAGCAGCAAGCTAAATCCAAGCTAGCCTCAGTTATCAATATGTTTGTTGAACTGTACAATCTCGTTTAGAGTAATCGTTTAGTTGTACTTTAACACTGCATTTTTATTATATAATTTTTGTACACTGTTGGAAGGTTATGTGGTTCAAGCGAGGACGTTGGAGTTCTCACCAGGGGGAGGATGTAGCCAGGTTCCCCCCTGTCATGGCTGACCCCCTCCTCCCTTTCGGCAGACGCTGTGTGCGAGGGAGTGAGGGGGGGCCGCGCGCGCGGAGGAGCGATCCCTGGTAGCTAGGGACGCGAGCGGCGAGCAGGCCGGTTGCCGGGGACACGATCGGGCCGTCGCTAAGGCCGCGATCGCGTTGCTACCGGCCCGGCGGCTCGGGAAGCAGGGCGCCGCCATGTTAGGGCTGTTGCGCATGCGCAGTGCCCCAACCCAGCGCGGGAGGACCAGATAGTTCGCGCATGCGCGAGATGAGCATGCCAGCCCCCAGGGTGCATAGGGGCAGAGACACCTGACGCCAGGGAACCAATAGGGCTGAGGGATTTGCCTGGGGAGAGATTGCTACATTTCGCGGGGTTTTGCAGCCACGCAGGCACTCAGGATCCGGACCAGCTAGGGGTAGGAGGTGGATGCAGGGGTGAGTGACCCTCTGCATTAGGCCAGCAGCCCCCAAGGTCCCAGTTAGGTTCTGAGCCATCTATTAGCTTGTGGAGCTTAGGGACAGGCCCTAGATAGGGACACTGCCCCATTTATTGGTTGAATAGACAGGGACACAGTGTTGAAGCCGTGCGGCCCTGTGAGGTGGGTTCTGGGCTCAGAACACCACCCAAGACCCTGCGACAAGGAGTGACATTGTCGCGCTGGACTTTCAACCCACGCGGTGTGGAGGACCCCGTCGGATCGTGTGGATTTATATCGCGGTACCCGTGGCTGGAGCCCGGGCAGGTAACCTGCAACTCACGTGCACCAACCAGGCCTATCACCAAACATAGTGGCTGCGCAGTCACACACACACATGTACAGTGGTATTTGACTTCGAGGACACGAGACATTTGGGTGGGGGTTACTGGACACAGGGTGGGGTCACATTGTGGGTGGTTAGCGTCCGCCGTGACGCCTAGAGGTGATAGCGTCCGCCGTGACGCCTAAAGGTGGTAGCGTCCGCCGTGACGCATAGTGTGGTTAGCGTCCGCCGTGGCGCATGATGCTGTTATGCTGTTTTGATGTTATGCTGTTACGTGATTTGTGTGTTTCCATGCAGTAAAGCCCGTCCTGTTTTATATTCGGTAGTGTTGTGTGGTTGTTCCTGTGAGGGCCTCCTCCCACTCCGTTGGGATCCCTTCCAGGTGGAGGCGTTGCACCTAGAGATGTATGATAAAGATGTACCCCAGGTTCCCCAAGCGGAGGCTTAGGCTCCTGAGAGCCACACAGGTTGCACAGCACGTAGTAGCGGCGGTAGTCATAGGGAAGACCCGTTACATATATATATATAGAAGAGAGAGAGGAGAGAGCGCACACCCCATAGCGTAAAAACGTAAATTTATTGAGGGGAGGGGAAGGGGGGGATAAAAAATGCACTCACAAGGGTACAAGTTTTAAAAGCATATTGTGATATAATCACCACCATCCGGTATCTGTAACAGGTACTGGAATAAATCCTCGGTCCCAGGATGGTATTGAACCACGTTGTTTGCAGGATGTCCTGGGCTTGGTGATGGTATGAAACGATTTCCAACGATACCAGGAACACACCGCCCTGCCTGGAGTTCTCTGCGATATCCGGCGCTCAAATCAGTTGGTAGCTGCGCTCCGTGATGACGTAATGTCCTTGCGTGCGTGATGACGCTCCCTGACGCGTTTCGTCACACACGGGTGACTTTTTCAAAGGGTTGTGAGACACAGTGATATGTCCGCATATATATACCCTAATGGATACTTAATAGTCCCTACCACAGTGGGTCTATATCCAGCAGAATGAAAGGACCTGCAAACTAGGGAAGTGGGGAGGGGCGGGCTTAAAACCTGGGAAGGAGGAGCCACTAACCTCCAACAGCTGAGAATAGGTTAACAAAACATAGAACCCCAGCAAGCTCTTTTTGGGAACCCCTGAGCACCCACAATATATATATATATATATATATATATATATGTAAATATAACTGTATGCTCATCTGCATGTCTAAGGCAGGTCTGCAGCCCCACCCTTCACCATTATCACCCAGCACACAGCACTTCCACTGCAGCAAGGGATTCTGGGAAATGACATGCAAATGAGCACGCAGTGCCACTTTTTGCTTCAAAAACCATTTTTAACATGGTTCCCTATAGGCTTAAGCTTGCTGCATGGTCACAGCTTTGAGCACAGCCAGGGTTAAGGTGCATACCCAGAAAACCACCCACAGACAGCTGTTTCGACCTTAATGGGTCTCATCAGTGTGGGGTTGATTGACTGGGTATGCAAAGAAGCTAAGGGATGGGGTATACCATAATACTAAGTTAAGTTATGGTGAGTAAAAAAAGTGACAAAAACCCTCCATTGCAAAGCAAATATGCAAATATGTAAATATAACTGTATGCTCATCTGCATGTCTAAGGCAGGTCTGCAACCCCGCCCTTCACCATATATATATATATATATATATATATATATATATATATATATATATATATATATATATGTATATGTGTCAAAATGGAGTGCTATTGAGCGTGGCATATGTATACAACAGACGACAGAGAAGCCCAATGCTACATCCAACATGACTGAAATACACAGTAAAATGCTGAGAATAGGTTAACAAAACAAAGAACCCCAGCAAGCTCTTTTTGGGAACCCCTGAGCCCCCACAAAATATATATATATATGTATATGTGTCAAAATGGAGTGCTATTGAGCGTGGCATATGCATACAACAGACGACAGAGAAGCCCAATGCTACATCCAACATGACAGAAATACACAGTAAAATACTTTATATATTCTCTTGAAATAGGGTCATTTAGTTTAACCCTTTGGCCAAAGCGTTGTAAGCTTGCGAGCCACGACAAGGCAGACACCTGTTCGCAAGGCCTAACACTACCAGATAAAATACTAATATACCTCTATTAGGATTAAAATTCTCATTTACCTCTATTAGGAGGGAGAAAGACCACAGTGGGTCTATATCCAGCAGAATGAAAGGACCTGCAAACTAGGGAAGTGGCCCTCCGGTGCTGCAAAAAATACACAAGAATAAAAAGAGACAATCTAATGTCCCCTAACCCCTTAATCACCTTAGTGGTTAGTAACCGCTATAGTAATTAAGAGGTTAACCCACACTCACCCACTACCCACCCGGGAAGCCTAACAACCCTCCCCCACGACCCACCCATGAGGCCTAACCACTCACCCTTGGGGACAATACCCCCTTCACCCACACTCACTTCCCACAATTAAAACACTACATAGAACAGCCCCACTACCCACCTCCTATGCCGCACAATAAACATTACCATATTTAATAAACAATAAATAACCCACCCACCCCCTGTGCCCACCCCCCCCCCCATAAAAACATGATTTATTATTTTACATACAGGCTAAATACCCCAGGCCTACGGTAGTCCCCTGTGGTCCCGACAGGTGTCCGCAGGCCCCACAGTGCACAAGAGGGGGTGCCCACAGGTGTTTGGGGGTCTCTGGGTGGTCCCCGCTAGGCGCCGTGGGCCTCCAGGTGGTCCCCGCGGGTCACCATGGGCCACAATGGGGTCCACGGGTGGGCCAGGTGCCTGGGGGCCCTCAGGTGGTTCCCACAGGAGTATGGGGCCCTCGGGTGGTCCTTGCGGGGCCCCCACAGCTGTGGGGCCCCTGGTTATTCCCAGCAAGTGTCCCCCGTAGGTCCGCAGGTGGGAACTAAATCCCCAAGCTGATTGGCTCAAGTACCATGTGGCTCCCTTTGGATGACGTCACATCTTTTTTTCCCCAAACCTCGGTCACATGGTCTACTACAGGCAATCAGATTGGGGATATAGTTCCCACGCTCTAATTGGCTCAAGTACATGTGACAGTGGCCATCTTGCTTTTGATGACGTCATATTAAAGGGAAATGAGGCACAGCCTTTCTGATTACATGATGTCATAAAAAAAACACAAAATCACATGGTTTTCATTCCCAATCAGGGCCGTGGGAACCATTTGACGGAAATGTGACGTCATAGGCATATAAAAGCCTATGACACCTCATTTTAGAGCAAGAAGCCGAGTAGGACGAACCTTCTCCAGCAAGAAGAGGAGAAGGATGTGCCGAAGAAGATACAGATGAAGAGGAAGAGACAGATGAAGACCCCGAAGAGTGATGGTATGGATTACAAATTTTTAAAAAGAAGAAAAAGACTTGTTTATTTTTAACCTGGTTTCTGTGCGTGGATTGGTTCGTGAGTATGCGGTGTCCCCGGGATTTGGTGGGTGAGGTCATCTAAAGGTAAGTAAATAAAATAAATGTATGTTATTTTACTTTTACAGGTTTTTTTTTTTTATGTGATAGATTTTTTTTTATGCAAAGTTATTGCCCCTGTATTTATGTATGTCCCTATGGCTATACATACATACATACATAAATACATACAGGGACAATATATGATTACTATGTATTTTTATTTTTAATGTCATTGAATTGTTTTTCATGCCCATTTATTGCCCCTGTATTTATGTATGTTCATATGTATATACAGCTCAACCCCATTATAACGCGGTCCTCGGTGCCACCCGATCCGACCGCGCTTTTACCGGGGTCGCGCTAATTTGAAAAAAAATGGCCGCCTCGTGCCCAGTTGGGGGAGGAGGTGGAGTGAGGCGCCGTCAGCCCTACACGACCCCAGCAGCCACTGTACTTCCCCAAGCAGCCCCAGCGATCCCCCAGCAGCCACCGCACTTCCCCCAGCATTCCCCGCTCTTCCCCCAGCAGTCCCTGCACTCCCTGCAGCAGTCCCTTCAGCAGTCCCCGCACTTCCCCCAGCAGTCCCCACAGCAGTCCCCGCAGCAGTCCCAGCACTCCCCCCGCACTGCACCCAGCAGTCCCCGCACCCCCCCCCCCCGCACTTACCCCAGCAGCCGCCCTACACGAGCCCCCCAGCAGCAGCAGCAGCAGCAGCAGCAGCAGCAGCAGCAGCAGCAGCAGCAACTTCCAGAGGTAGGGGGGTAGGGGGAGGGTGTGCTGTGTGCTTGTCTGTGTGCCTGCCAGTGTCTGTGTGCAGTGTGCTGTGTGCTGTGTTTGTGTGCTGTGTGCCTGCCAGTGTCTGTGTGCTGTGTTTGTGTGCTGTGTGCCTGCCAGTGCGCTGTGTCTGTGTGCTGTGTGCTTGCCTGTGGCTGTGTGCAGTGTCTGTGGGCTGTGTGCCTGCCTGTGGCTGTGTGTCTGTGTGCAGTGTGCTGTGGATCAGGGTCCACGATCAAACCACGTTATAAGCGGATCCGCGTTATAGCGGATCACGCTATGACGGGGGTGAGCTGTATATACAGTCAATGCTTGTATTGCAAATGCTTGTGTAACGGTCAGACCCCCACCCAATCTCATATTGGCCCCTGTGGGTGTAATCTGCTCCCAATTACATGTATGTGTGTTGTGGTGCACCTGCTGGCAACAGGACTCCTGAGTCTCCCGCTGGTTGGTAATGGGGAATATCACCATCTGAGGTAGTGTTCTGAGTCTTACTCACATTTGGTACAGCGCCTCCACCCCATCAGGATCCCTATGGCAGCAGGGAGGAGTATCTGACAGGGAACTCCTAGGTGCATCTTCCTGGGGAATAACTCCAGACTCACACAGGAAGGATATCTTGAACCAGGGCATCTTTAATAGCATGTTACGTGGCAGACTGCCCATCATAGCGGTCGTACTTAGCCGCTCATTTCATTGAGGTACTCCATGCGGAAGGTTCCTCCTCACTTAATTGAGTTGCTCTCCACCTCTCCCCTAAGGGAGACCACCAGATGTGCCAGGTCCCTGGACACAGTTTGTAATCAGCTTGCACTTGACTCTCTGACAGACAGACTTGAACTGCTGCAGACACTTCACTCAGGATGAACATAACACACTAACTTTAGGCAGTGCTGTGTAATATATAGACTCCAGAAAGACCCACCTCTATGTCACTAACAGTGGACACAAAGCATGCTGTCACTTCCTTTGCCACATATGACACTTCACCAGGGTTTGAGGGCAAAACTCCATGATAGTTACTGGCAACCCTGCCTTCTTACCAGGATTACTGCCAGCATGAGAGAGATCTGTACACCAATTTTACACATGGCTACACTTGTTTGGCTTGTTGTGGTGTATTTTAAATGTATTTTGCTGGTTGTTTTGAAATGTGTGTGCAATGTAATTTTTTACATTATTTTTATTTAGTTAGATGAAATTTTTTGTGGTGTTTTCAAAAGTTTATTTCAGGGGGGGCTTGCTTTTTAAGAGTGGCTTATTTTTGGAAATTAGATTTTGGTTGATGGTGTTACATTGAGCTTTAATGTATTTCAGAAGGGTTTGAATTTGTGTTTTTTTTTTATTCAGTTTAGACAGGGAAGGATAATGCAACATTAGCTTGAGTACAGATTACAGAATGTATAAATCAAATACAGTGGTTCACTGAAACCTATACGAATAAAATGATTATAGCATGTATCTGAGGTACTTCCTTTCCTATTGGTTAGAAAGGTCAAAAATTTGAGTTTTATCCACCCATTTGTATACAGTACATGACCAACTTTCTCCTAAACAAAGGAAATCAACCTGGTGTAGTGGTGGGTCTAAATCCTAAGATATTAAGAGGGGGAAAAAAATGGGTAGACAGAAAAAGAAAAGAAGAAGGTGGGGGGGGGGGGGGGGAAAGAAGGGGGGAGTGGGTGGCCCACGGGTTCCCCCCAGTATCGCGTCTCAAGCCCGTCCGGGCCTCATAGTTATCCATGGGTCCCAGGTCCTGTAGAAACTGTCAGTGGACTGATTTAAAAATGCCGTCATTTTTTCCATTTCCATAACCTCGCTAATTCTCCTTTCAACTGCACGTTTGGGGGGAGGGGCCAATTTCTTCCAGGAGGCCGGAATAGCGCATCTGGCTGCCGTGAGAATAAAAGATATTAGTCTTCTCATCAGAGGGTATATATCTGCCACCGGTTTAGCTAATAAAAAGACCAGAGGGTCTATAGGGATCTGGAGTTCTGTGATCTCCTCAATGATAGATTGAATCATTTTCCAATAATTCTGGATAACCGGACATGTCCACCATATGTGGGCCATGTCTCCCTTTTGCCCACATCCCCTCCAACATCCCCTGGTCAGACACCAGAGGGAATATCAGTTTAAGGCGCGCTGGGGTGAGGTACCAATAATACATGATTTTGTAAATGTTTTCTTTGATTGTAGTGCATATGGACGTTTTAGAAGCAAACTCCCATATGTCCTCCCAATCCTCTTTGTCAATTTCAATATTGAGGTCTGTAGAGGGAGAGGGGGGTTGACCCGGTATTAAAGGGGTTGCACCCCATATGGCCACCCCGTGACCTCACCAGGGAGGCAAGGGGTTAACTGGACTGCGGTCCAGCAATGTGTTTTACACCTTGTCATGTCATGAAAATGTATGTTCCCCTGTTTCATTATAATCCTGTATTTTAAAGATGTTTTAAAGTGCATTTCTGTATCGCCAGTTCTGGAGGTCGCAGAGAGTTGATATTTGGCCAATGTGTGGAGTCACTGTAGGCATTAAAAACTGGCAAATTTCGACCCACTGAGCCCACCAGAATGGAACTTATTAATATGTGTAGATATTAAAGTGTATATGTATGGTATTTTGGATCTGTTCTGAAAATGCAGACGCCATCTGCTATGCTAATAGGTCATGAAGGGCAGCCGGCTGATTGAGCCTAAGCACTGTGATCAAAAGGTAACTGCCCTGATTGTTTACACTAAGTACTAATCAACAGACCAAGTACTAATCAACAAGACTCTGCCACTCTAATTGTTACCTGAGTGCGGAGAATCATCAAACTGGAGTGGTTTATAAGTGTTATCTCTACACCTACAAACAATGCAGGTACTTCATTTGGTAGATTGGTCATCGCCCCTGATTTAATTATGGGGCTACCCATAGAGTCCCAGTACACATGGGCTAATTAGCTGGGGGGCATGGGTTAATCTGTTAGGGATTGGATACAGATATTTGTTCACCAATAGTCTGTATTCAATGTTAAGAATAGGGTTATACAGGTATATAAACTGTGTCAACCCTACAGATTTTAGTTGTTCTTCTGATTCCACCTGGAATGTCACCGGATTGCAGGAGAATTGCTAGCTGATACTTCTCCATCCCCCAACCCTAAGTAAGTGTTACCTTCTTGTCTGTTAATTGTACTATATTGCTGTGTTCACCTTTGTGGCGAAAATGGGGGTAATCAGCGCATTAATAAAGGCAGTGGGCTCGGCTGGTTACCCCTATTACGTATTGGGGATGAAGGGGTTAATTGTATATGCTGTTCCCATGTACCATTCTCCCCTCTATGCATTGTTGTCCCCGTTTTGCAGGCTTGTCACTACCTGTAGTGCTGAATAACAGGAGCCGTTCCATTAAGACTGCTAATTTAGGAACTGAGTGAGCCAGCACCCTGATTTTTGGTGTGCAGCCTCAATGTAACACCCCAAGAACACATATATTAAAAATATAACTTTGTCATAAGGGAAACATATATTTTTGATAAAGTGCCTTTCTGTTGCAGTTAAAATGTACAGGCAGGATGCTATTGTTTCTGCCTGCCTTTGTTTGCATACCAGAACCAAATGTTTTGACACCTATGAGCTGGGTCACTTGCCTATGCAAGCTTCAAAGCTAGCCTGCTGGGCCCACGCCTATAAGTCTCTCTGGAAGTTGCATATCAAAAGACCCAGAGTATGGGGGGTGTGAATTGGCCAGATGGATGCTAAATAGGAAGTCCTTGTGACCATGTGGGCTAACTCACACCCTGAGTTCCCCCTTCCAGCCTGAGATGGGCCAGGTAGAGAGGGGAGTGCACCTATGCTAAGTAGCAAGATGGCGTTGTCGCACATGCTCTGTGTGAACAGGAAATCCCTAGTGCCCACTCTCCAAACTGTGGGCAAGTAGGTGATTGGGGTATGATTACTTTCCCACGAGGGGGATTGGGTGGGTATGTTGGCAATAGGCTTCCAAATCCTATATACATCCCACCCAGGCTATTCCCCATTGTCTTTCGTTTTTCATTCTACCATGTGAGCAGAGAAGAGCAGCAGCACATTCCTGGAACGCAAAAAAGTCTTATTACATCGAAACCAAGGACAAAACTCTGCGTTAGGACACTGTGATTGCTGGGGGTTATTCGATTAACCTCAACGGACCAGAAAAGACTTTGCACATTCACAGAAGGATTGGGGCTGGCAATTTGTGCCCTTGCAAAAGGACTACATTTTAAAAGGCAATCTTCTGGTGCTTTGCACCTTTCTGGACATTATCTCCTGTTCCTATACCCGTACGTGTAATTATTAAGTTTATTCTGCAGTTGTCGTGTGTTTGCCTATCAAGGGAATAAATCTCAGTTTATTTTGCTCAACCTGTTCTGCTCAATCAGGATCCATGAAATATAAATGTGTTATTAAGCGCGTCTCCCGTCACAACCTTTATTAAGGAATAAATATATTTTATTATATCTAAGCCTCGTTCAGTTCAACCCAGATATTTGGTGTTCATTATATCTTGTCATAAGCTACCGTGACAAGCTCTATAATTAACTGGTGGCAGCGGCGGGATTGAACTGAACCTATATTACAGTGTTCTGCGGGACTCTGTCATATAGTGGGAACTCGAGAGTAATTGCGAGTTCCTGGGACTATAGATATTGAACACACAGTAGTGCAACAGTTAACACAAGTTGTAACACCACCTCACTGCTGCGACCGTGAACCATGAGCGAGGCTGAAGGCTCATCCAACATGAGGACCCGAGCTCAGCTGAAAGACAAGTGCCGTGAATATGGACTGCCCTATGAGAACCAGAAGGTTGCAGACATGGTTGACGCAATCGGTGACTATGAAGCCCGGCTTGCAGAGCCTCAGGATACGGCTCAGCTTGCCCTTTTACAGCCACCCGGAGATCAGGGAAGGAACCCAGTGCCGGGGCGGCGGAAACTCGGGGAGGGAACGAGTGCACCTCCCGGGAGAAGTGCAACAGGAGGGGTACTGGTTGCTGCGGCTACCAGTCCGTTCACCCCTGAAATGTTGGCACTGATTACTTCGTGGGGTGACAGAGGGACACCGGAGGAGCGGCTGCAGTTTATCACTATGGCAGTGAACAGACCCACTTATTGCCCCCCTGTCCAACTCAACACAGATGAACTCAAACTGGATCAGCACAGTCTCACCAAGTTCGTGGAAGGTACTGATCAGATCGACAGTTTTCTAAAGAACTTTGAGACACAGTGTCGGTGGTACAATGTGCTTCCCCAGCATCGGGTTGCATGTTTCGACCCCTTACTCTCCGGCTTGGCTAAGCAGACGATGATGGCGCTTCCAGATGAGTATGCTGATGACTATGACCACCTGAAAGAACTGTTATTGTTTCAGTACGGTTTTACCCCTGAAGCCTACCGGGGTAAATTCCGGCAGGAGGAGAGGCAGCCCCAGGAGTCCTATGTTACCAACGTGACCCGCGTGGCTTTGTACGGGATACGCTGGGTGGAGGGCTATGAGGCACGGACTTACCAACGCCTGCTGGACCTCATCTTTCAGGAGCAGCTCATGCAGCAGTGCCCGCAGGCGGTGAGGGCTTGGGTGTACAACAAGAAGCCCAAGACTTACCAGGAGGCGGCGAGGCTTGCAAATGACTATGTGGCCAGCCGAGCCCTGATGACCGCCAAAGCAGTAGCCAAGGGGGCGGTGGCGGCGGCACCGGCCAGAAAGTCTGCCCATACCCCCCAATGGACTCAGAGGCCGCCTGCGGGCAGCAGTCCACCGAAGGCGGGGCGCTCCGGCACGAGCGCCGGTGCTACAACTGCAACCATCCTGGTCACATCAGACCAGATTTCCCGGAACCCCTGCGTTCTGGCGGACCCCCTCAGGGGTAACGCACCCCAGCTGTGAAGCCGGTAGCCCGCGTGCGGGTGGATTCCACCAAAGACCCCGGACTGGTCATGGAACCAACTCCCAGCGAGACGTCCCATGCAGCACCTGTCCCGGATTCATCGGTGCCCACAGCCAGCAGCGGAGGACATCTCAGCGCGGACCTGCAGCAGACGGACGGCCGGCCGGGGCAGACATCTCACCCCGGTCACAGTCGGTTACCGGCAAGAAGTCGGCTTGATGGATTCAGGGGCTGCAGTGACCCTGGTCCGACCTGATATGGTCCGGCCAGAGGAATTGATCCCAGGCCCTGGGATACAGATCACTGTGGCCAACAGAGAGCCACGTTTCCTGCAAGTGGCCAGAATCTTTTTGGATTGGGGGAGGGCCAGGGTGTGCGGGAGGTGGGGGTTTTACCCGGTTTGGATGCCGATGTTCTTCTTGGCAACGATCTGGGTCCGATGACCTGCACCTACGACCGAGTGCCCAAACCCGCTGCAGTGGCGGCGGTTACCCGGAGCCAGACAGTGGCAATGGCGGCGGCGCCAGTCCCCCAGCCTTTGGGACCAACGTTAGCGGAGGGCACAGAGGAGCCCGGGGAGGTAAGCCAGGATCAGTTGCAACCACAGACTGACTTACTGTTCCCCCTCACCCTTCCCAATTCTCCGGACAATGACATGACTGGGGGTGGCCAGAATTAGGAGCCCAGTTTAAGGAGGCAGTGAAGACAGACCCTACCCTGGCTGGCGTGAGACTTCGGGCATCCAAATCTCAGGCAGGGGAAGGCACTGAGCCCTGCCTATGGTATAAGGGACTAATGTCTAGAGAAGAAGGTAACCCAAGGATAGATGAGGGATTGACCGGTAAGCGACAGCTAGTAGTGCCCCAGGGGTACCTACAGCAACTGTTACGGGTAGCTCACTCTATTCCGTTAGCGGGACATCAGGGGGTCAACAAAACGTGAGCCCGGTTATTACAGCATTACTACTGGCCGGGGGCATCTCGAGATGTGGGCAATTTCTGCCGCTCTTGTGATGCCTGCCAGCGAGTGGGTAAGGCGGGCGACCGTGTGAAGGCACCTCTGAAACCCCTACCAATAGGAAGGAAGGGAACCCTTCCAGAAGGTAGCGATGGATCTTGTAGGACCCCTTATGATTCCTAGCAGGTCAGGGAAGCGCTACATCCTCACGGTGGTGGATTTTGCCACCCGGTACCCTGAGGCGGTAGCGCTTGGCACCATACTGCTGCAACACACTTTATTCGAGCAAATACCCAGTATGTACCTGGCAGATACCTGGAATGCACCGCTCCTCACCTCAGACAAGCCCCGTTACATTTGCCTTCCCAGCCATGGTTCATGCCTGGCTGACGGGCGGCTGATCTGTTAAATGATAATGATTAGGATTTAATAGGCTGCAATGCTTCGCGTGTCTACCAGATGGCATAAATTCATGAATTGTAATGCAGTATATATATATATACTGTGCAGTATTGCAGCCAGCGGGAATAAAATGCTTCAATCCCTGCCTGGAAAATAACGCAATGCACTCGGGCAGAAAACAGTCACAAACCTCAATACACCCGAGTATACCCGAATTCGTGGGACTAGCCGAGCTCGAATAAAGTGTGTCGCCAGTGTAGATGCCAAGAAGTGGCAGTAGCTTTGCTGAACATTTTTTCAAGGGTAGGTTTCCCTGGTGAGGTCCTAACCGATCAGGGGTTGCAGTTCATGAGTGAACTGTTACATTGTCTCTGGGATGCATGCGTTGTACAGCACCGGCGCACTACCCCTTACCATCCCCAGACAAACGGATTATGTGAGAGGTTTAACGGTACTCTGAAGCAGATGCTTCAGACCTATATAGAGGCGGAGGGGAAAGACTGGGAGATTCATTTACAACACTTGCTGTTTGCCTACCGAGAGATACCGCAGGAATCTACAGGCTTCTCCCCCTTCGAGCTACTATATGGCCACAGGGTACGTGGACCTCTGGACCTATTCCGTGAGGGATGGGAAGGTGAGACTACTGCTACTGATGCTTCAGTGATCCAGTATGTAGTAGATCTCCGAGACCGGTTAGAGATGCTCATGGGGGTGGCCCAGGACCACCTCAGGGCCGCTCAGACCAAGCAAAAGCAATGGTATGACCGGAATGCCCGTAGCAGGGAATTCATCCCAGGACAGCAGGTGCTTGTTCTCAAACCCACTCGGGGGAACAAGTTGATGGCTGCCTGGTCGGGACCGTACCCGGTTATCCGAAAGGTGAATGAGTACAACTATGTTGTACAGGTAGAGCCTGAGAGGCATAAGACATATCACGTCAATATGCTGAAAGAATACAGAGCACCGAGTATGGGAGCAGTAATGGCCATTTGTAGCCCACTGCTGGAGGATCCAGTGAGCAATGCTCTGCCTGATCTCCTAGGGGAGGCTAGGCAGGGAAACACTGTGGAGCAGGTAGAGATAGGGACACAGTTGAGTGCTAGGCAGCAGGTAGAAGCCAGGGACCTGCTAGCTAAGTGTAAGGCCCTCTTCACTGACATGCCAGGGACCACACATCTACCAAAACACCCAGTTTCTGCAGGGGATCTGCAGCCTCTGCATAAGCACGCTTATAGAGTGTCAGCAGAGGTCAAGACCAGTATGGAGAGGGAGATAGAGGAGATGCTGGCCCTAGGGGTAATTACTCCGTCCCAGAATCCTTGGGCAAGCCCGGTAGTTCTAGTCCCTAAGAAGGACAAGACCACCCGGTTTTGTGTGGACTACCGCTTGCTCAATGCTGGGACGGTGTCAGATGCATAACCCATGCCCAGCATGGATGAGTTACTGGATGAACTCGCGGGTGCAAAGTATCTGACCACTATGGATTTGAGCAAAGGCTATTGGCAAATCCCACTGACCCTGGATGCTAGGGAGAAGTGGCCTCTATGAGTTTTTAGTGATGCCATTTGGGATGAAGAATGCCCCGGCTACCTTTCAACACCTGGTCAATAGGTTACTGGAAGGGATGCAGAGCTATGCCAGGGCTTACTTAGATTACATTGCTGTCTTTAGTAATTCCTGGGACTCCCATTTAGGACATGTAGCTGCGGTGCTGGATAGGATCAGGGAGGCTGGGCTTACCTTGAAACCCACTAAGTGTATAGTAGGGATGGCAGAGGTCCTGTACTTAGGGCACAGGGTGGGTGGAGGGCACCTCAAACCAGAGCCAGCCAAGGTAGAAGCCATAGTTCAGTGGCCTCTTCCAAAAACCAAGAAACAGGTCATGGCATTTTTGGGCACCGCAGGATACTATAGGAAGTTTGTCCCACAGTACAGCACCGTGGCCAAACCCCTGACTGATTTGACTAAGAAGCAACTGCCTGTGCTTATCACCTGGACCCCTGCCTGTGAAACTGCTTTCCAGGCACTGAAAACTGCGCTTGCTGGGGCCCCCATACTGGCAGCCCCGGACTATACCAAACATTTCCTTATACAGACTGATGGCTCAGACTATGGCATTGGGGCTGTGTTGAGCCAAGTGGGGGACAATGGTAGAGAGCACCCTGTGGTGTACCTCAGCCGAAAACTACTCCCCAGAGAGGTGGCCTATGCTACCATTGAGAAAGAGTGCTTTGCCATTGTGTGGGCACTCAAAAAACTCCAGCCCTACGTGTATGGAAGGGCTTTCACGGTCCTCACAGACCACAACCCCCTGAGTTGGCTGCAGAGGGCATCAGGGGAGAATGCCAAGTTGCTACGGTGGAGCTTGGCCTTTCAAGAGTTTGAGTTTACTATTCAGCACAAAAAGGGTAGTGAAAACAGCAATGCTGATGGACTTTCACGTCAGGACTATCCCTCTGAGACTGAGTTCATTAAGGGTGCCAGCAGTGCCCCACTCCCCGTTAGGGCCAGTGGGCCACAGGTCACCCATTAAGAAGGGGAGGTGTAGAGGGAGAGGGGGTTGGCCTGGTATTAAAGGGGTTACACCCCATATGGCCACCCCCTGACCTCACCAGGGAGGCAAGGGGTTAACTGGACTGCGGTCCAGGAATGTGGTTTACACCTTGTCATGTCATGAAAATGTATGTTCCCCTGTTTCATTATAATCCTGTATTTTAAAGATGTTTTAAAGTGCATTTCTGTATCTCCAGTTCTGGAGGTCGCAGAGAGTTGATATTTGGCCAATATGTGGAGTCACTGTAGGCATTAAAAACTGGCAAATTTTGACCCACTGAGCCCACCAGAATGGAACTTATTAATATGTGTAGATATTAAAGTGTATATGTATGGTATTTTGGATCTGTTCTGAAAATGCAGACGCCATCTGCTATGCTAATAGGTCATGAAGGGCAGTCGGCTGATTGAGCCTAAGCACTGTGATCAAAAGGTAACTGCCCTGATTGTTTACACTAAGTACTAATCAACAGACCAAGTACTAATCAACAAGACTCTGCCACTCTAATTGTTACCTGAGGGCGGAGAATCATCAAACTGGAGTGGTTTGTAAGTGTTATCTCTACACCTACAAACAATGCAGATACTTCATTTGGTAGATTGGTCGTTGCCCCTGATTTAATTATGGGGCTACCCGTAGAGTCCCAGTACACATGGGCTAATTAGCTGGGGGGCATGGGTTAATCTGTGTCTCCACGTTAGGGATTGGATACAGATAATTGTTCACCAATAGTCTGTATTCAATGTTAAGAATAGGGTTACACAGGTATATAAACTGTGTCAACCCTACAGTTTTTAGTTGTTTTTCTGATTCCACCTGGAATGTCACCGGATTGCTGGAGGATTGCTAGCTGATACTTCTCCATCCCCCAACCCTAAGTAAGTGTTACCTTCTTGTCTGTTAATTGTACTATATTGCTGTGTTCACTTTTTTTAAGGAATAAATATATTTTATTATATCTAAGCCTCGTTCAGTTCAACCCAGATATTTGGTGTTCATTATATCTTGTCATAAGCTACCGTGACAAGGTCATTGGCCCATCTCAACATATAACCATGATCAACGGAGTCCGCTTTTGACTCTAGACTCCCGTAGATCTTTGTTATTAGGCCTTTTTGGTAGACGCCTTTGCTACATAACACCTCGAACTCTGACATAGAGGGGAACTCCAACCCTGGGGATAGTTTTTGAATAAAATGCCTAATTTGGAGGTACTTAAATACATTTAGATCTGGTATCTCATACTTAGCTCGAAGCTCCTGAAAGCTCAACAGTTTACCGTTGTTTAACAGGTCAGCAATTACCCTGATACCCTTTGTTTCAATTGGTTTAATTGATTAGAATCGCAACCTGGGGGAAACTCCGGATTGTCAAACAACGGAGTAAGCTGTGAGACGGGGGATAGCAAGCTGAAATTTATTTTTGGTTTTTGTCCAAATCTCCCACGTATGTCTCATTGCTTCGAGTTCTATTTTCTTTGACTGTGTATCTCTTCTCTCACCAGCCCAAAAACCTGTTGGCAGAGAAGGCGTTTTCGCATAGTATATTTCAATAGACAACCAACAAGTCTGGGTCGGGTCGGTGTTCCAAACCACCACTTGCCTTAACTGGGCTGCTTGGTAGTACTTGAGAAATTCGGGACGCCCACCCCCCCCCCCTCTCCTCGAGGTCATCATAACCGTTCTGGCCACTCTGTGTCTTCTGCCTTGCCATATAAAGTGGAAAATTTTGTTTTGCAAGTTTTGCAAGTTTTTCAATTCAGGACCTGGAATGCAGACCGGGAGGGTCTGGAAGTAGTATAGGAGCCTCGGGAGGACATTCATTTTTACTGATATCATTCTGCCAATCCAGGATATCTGGTGTCCTTCCCATTTGACCAGGTTCTTTTTAATATTTTCAAATAAAGGGGGATAGTTTTTCTGATATAGGGAGTGGTAGCATCTGGTCATGTTAATTCCAAGATACTTGACATGTGTGGGACTCCACTTATAATTAAAATTTAGTTTTAATAATTTAAGTTCTTGGTCTCCCATGGTCAGTTTTAATGCTTCGGATTTATCGGAATTGATTTTATACCCTGAAATTACTCCAAAATCAGACAGTGCCTGTTGGAGATTGGGTAGTGAGGTTTGAGGGTTCGCCAGGGTTAATATTATGTCGTCTGCGAATAGTGAGATTTTGTAATTTGACTTCCCTATTGTTATACCCTGTATATTCACATTTGACCTAATAGTGGCTGCCAGTGGCTCGATAGTGAGAGCAAAGAGGAGAGGGGACAACGGGCATCCCTGTCTCGTACCATTTCTTATTTTGATCGGCCTTGGGCTGCTCCCCGGCAACTTGATCGTAGTCGTGAGGGACCGGTACAAGGCCCGGACTCCTGTCAAAAAAGAGTCCCCGAAACTAAATTTTTCCATTGTTTTGTCCAAGAATGCCCAATCTATTCTATCAAACGCCTTCTCTGTATCTAGGCTCAACAGGATAGCTTTAGTGTCAACACGGTGGACATGGTCTGTAATTTTAATTATTTTTCTGGTGTTGTCAGACGCCTGCCTACCTGCTACAAATCCGACCTGATCAATATGGATTAGTCTTGGTAATATGGGGTTTAACCTGTTGGCCAGGATTTTACTATATAGTTTCAAATCGGTATTCAGAGGGGATATTGGTCTGTAACTACCGCATTGCATAGGGTCTTTCCCTTCTTTGTGAATTATTTTTTTTATAACTTTCTTTTATTGTTTTTTACAATGGTAGTACAGTCCACAATCACATTGGTATCATTTAGTCAGCTTTATGACATACAACATCGAGACAAACATGGTAGGGGGAAGACGTGAGAGGGGATGGTGAGGGGGAGAGGGGGGAGGGGGGGCAGGTATCGGCTAGAGGGAGAGTGTAAATTCCTCCGGGTTTTCCATTGCCGCTGACTCTTTCCGCGTGTTTAGAACTGACTCATTAGTCATCCCGCCAAGCCCAAAGACCAGGGGCAGTCGGAGGTCTCCTGCCTTTGTCCTATATGTCGAGCTATGTGTCAACCCTCTCGTGTGTCTGTTCCGCCACCGAAGGAGAGCCCATCTGCTACTATCAAAGCCAGACGGTGGCATTGCTCATCCCTGGGATATCGGTCTGTGCCAACCACAATGACCAGACTTTTTGAAAATTTGAACCAGTGTCGTTGACTAGACTTGTCAACTTTTCCATCTGGCAAGCGAACCAAATTCTATTCCGAATTTTGTCTATCGATGGAATTGCATTCTGATTCCATAACGCTGCGGTCTCGCACCTCATCGCCGTAGCAAAGTGTGCTATGAGTTTGTTTCCTGATCTAGATACCTCGTCAGTGGGCTTACCTAATAAGAAAACCCACGGATCTAGTTGAATTTTGAGGCCCAAGAAGACCCTTTGAAGCCAATCTCTAATTTGTGTCCAGACGGGTATGATTCGTGAACAAGACCACAGCATATGTACCAGATCTCCCTGTTCCCCACACTGTCTAGGGCAGAGAGGGGAAGCTCCCGCGACAAATTTTGCCAATCTAACTGGGGTGAGGTACCACCTCAACAATACTTTATATGAGTTCTCCTTCAGTGTCGTACAAATCGAGCTGCTGGCCGCAGCGTTGAAGATCGCCGTCCACTCTTCGTCTGCTAACGGTCCAGTCAAGTCTGTTTCCCATTGAGTCATGAAACTGGGTCTATGTGAGTCATCAATGTCCGCCCTGGCCACCTCCCTGTAAAGGGCAGATATGAGTCCCCGTGTATCGGTTCCCCGATCACAGAGCTTTTCAAAATTAGTTAGCGGTGGTCTGTTTGGGTGTTTGGTATAAAATGCCCGAACCTGGAGGTATCTAATAAAATCTGTGTTGGGTAAGCCCGTTTCTGACTGTAAAATCTCAAATGTTTTGATTGTGTCTCGGCCCTCCAGGTCCTTAAGCCTTCTTAAGCCCCCTTTTTGCCAGTGTGTGAAGTTCCTGCCGATTAGCCCTGGAGCAAAGTCCGGATTGCCATACAAAGGGGCCATTAATGAATCTTTAGAGGTCAATGAGTGCCTATCTTTGGTCGATTCCCAGACCGAGAGAGAGTTCAACACAGAGGGTAGCGGATTCTTTAGCTCTTTCAGCCTAACCTTGGGATACCAGATAATATCCTTGAGCTCTAGCGGGGCACATACCTCCCTCTCCAAAGCTACCCAGCGCCTCAGCTCCGGATCACCATGCCACTGCGTTATTTGGCACAGTTGGGCCGCTTTATAGTAAGCCATCAAGGTCGGCACTGCCAGACCTCCAGTTTCCTTAGGCCTTTGCATGATTGACATTTTTATCCGTGGTTGTTTATTTTTCCAAATGAATTTCGTAACTGCTTTCTGCAGTGCTATAATGTCTGATCTTACCACGGGTATCGGAAGAGTTTGGAACAGGTATAGTATCCTGGGGAGAAGGTTCATTTTCACACAGAAGATCCTACCAATCCAGGATATCCCATAAGCAGACCACTCTTTGAGTTCCTTTGTAAGGGCTCTTAGGAGTCTCGGGTAGTTCTCTTGGTAGAGATTGCGGTTATGTTTAGTGAGAAATATTCCTAAATATTTTATAGCTCTGGTCTGCCATTTAAATTGAAAGTTAAGCTCAATTAGCTTCTCTGTCTCTTTTGGAATATTTAGGTTCAGCGCCTCCGATTTCGATTGGTTAATCTTAAAACCGGAGATTCTGCTGAATTTATCCAGTAGCCCGAACAGATTGGGCAGCGAAGTAAGCGGTTTTGTCAATGATAATATAATGTCATCTGCGTATAGAGCGATTTTATGCTCTTGGGAACGTACTTGCACTCCTGCGATGTCCGGGTTGTGGCGTACGTGCGCTGCCAGCGGTTCCACGCATAGGGCGAACAACAGGGGCGATAGTGGGCAGCCCTGTCTAGTACCGCTTTTAATTTTAAACAGTTCAGAGGGGAAGCCCTGGTGTACCACCCTGGCGGTCGGGGTCGTGTATAATGCTTTTATTGCCCTTATAGTTTTGTCTCTAAACCCAAATGCCTCAAGCGTGGACTCCATGTATGGCCAATCGATCCTGTCAAAGGCCTTCTCCGCGTCTAAACTTAAAACTACTCCTCGGGTCCCGTTGGCGTTAACAAAGTTAATAATATCTATTATTTTTCTTGTGTTGTCGGCCGCCTGTCTGTCTCTAATAAAGCCAACCTGGTCCGGGTGGATAAGCCTTGGCAGGATCGCACTCAATCTATTGGCCAATAGTTTGGAATAAATTTTAACGTCCGAATTGATTAAAGATATTGGCCGATAACTTTGGCAATTTGTGGGATCTTTGTCCTTTTTATAAATTATGGATATTGACGCCTGAAGCATCTGAGCCGAGAAGGGTTCCCCCGCCAGAACTCCATTAAATAACTTGAGCATATGTGGTGCTAGCACCCCTATAAATTTCTTGTAATATAAGTTAGAAAACCCATCTGGGCCTGGTGCCTTGGAGGGTTTGAGATGTTTGATTACCGCTGTCAATTCCTCTAACGTGAAGTCAGATTGGACTGCTTCGTTCTCCGACCTGCTCAGCTCTGGTAAGGCTGCTTCCTCTAAGAAAGACTGTAAAAGTTTAGTTGTTTTTTGATTGTGTGTCACTTTCTCCCCATTATAAAACTGTTCATAATAAAGCATAAACTCCTCCACTATGCGTTTGGGGTTGGAGGTCATCTCTCCCGATTTGGTTTTTAAAGTTTGTATGTTATAACTCGGTTGCCTATTACGGATCCTGTTAGCTAACATAGTGTCTGGCTTGTTGGCTTTCTCAAAAAATTTCCTCTTTGTCCAACTTATATCTCTCTCGGCCTGGGATGTGAGGAGAAGATCAAGCTCAATTCTTATATCTTTCAACTCTTTTAGAATGTCATCTCCACCTGATCGGCTATGTAGTGCAGAGAGTTCATGTAACCTCTGATATAGCTGTGTCAATTTCGCTTCCCTTTGTCTTTTACGTCTTGCTGCTAGACCAATCAGAGTTCCTCGTATTGTGGCCTTGTGAGCCTCCCACAGCGTGCTGTGGGATTCCACAGTGCCTGTGTTTGTGATAAAAAATTGTCTGATTTCGTCTTTGACTACCTGCGCCAATTCGGGTATTTTAATAAGGGTTTAATAAGGGTTTAGTTTCCAATTTGCTCCCGGGCTAACCTGTCTGATTTGAGTGCATCTTAGCTCTATAGACGCATGGTCCGACCATGTAATATCATGGATTAGAGTGTCGGAGATTTGTGGGACCAGTCTGCCCGATACAAAGAAGTGGTCAAGTCTGCTGTAGCTGTCGTGTGGGTGCGAGTAGAATGTATATGTGCGCTCGCCTGGGTGTTGTTCTCGCCATATGTCCACCATACCTCCCCTTCGTAACCCATCCAGCAGCTCTTTGGTTCCTGCTTGCCTCCCTTTCTCCTTTCCCGGGGATCTATCAATGCGAGGGTCTAAGACATTGTTAAAGTCTCCCGCTAGTATCACGTTGCCACTTGCATAATTTTGTAATTTGAGAAAGAACTCTGTAAAAAACTGGGGATTATTTTCACAGGGGGCATATACACAGGCCATCGTTACTCTAGTTTGCTGTAAGGTGCCTACTATAATAAGGTATCTACCTTCTGGGTCACGTTTTATCTTTTCCAACACATATGGGACTCTATTATGAATCAAGATAGCCACACCCTTCGTCTTTTCTTTGGCTGAAGCCAGATAGAATTTCCTGTATTGTTTGTCTATAAAACTCGGATTCTTATTACGGCAATAGTGCGTCTCCTGAAGGAATAAAACATCAGAATTTCTGCGTTTAAATTCAGCAAACGCTTTTCTGCGTTTTTGAGGGGAATTAAAGCCCTTGACATTCTGGGATATTAATGTTAAAGACATTTTTGTGTGTGTGATGAGTCTACGTGTGTGCATAGATTGCTCCTCCTACCCGGGTCTTGATGTCTCTGCGGGTGATCGTGGTAGCTCCGCAGGTCTTGTGTTGCCAATTTTTCCTGTCTGAGGATACCTGAGGGGGGGGGAGGAAAACACATAGGGGAGTGACAGGGAACATATAACCTTGTTATATAAACAAGGGAAACCCAATTGTTCTTTGGAGACCTGTGGTTTGCTGCCCGGGCACACCGCTCCGGTTCCAGATGCTCCCATTTTCCCATGTAGGGTTGTGGGAGATCATCTAGTTCCCGGCAGCCCAGGTCTTTGATTAGACTGTGGCTTAAGGCCACATTCCAACCCCAGAGGCACATGCCAACAGGCACTAGAGAGGACAGACTCCCGCCCCTCCGCCGGCAGCAAATTGAACCCATTATTTTACCATGCAGCATGTAAACATTGTATTAAACCTCAACTATGACTCTTCTTGAGTCTTACAAAACTCTAGTTACAGTAATTTCTACCTTTAACCCTCTATTATCTGTAATGTTTTATTCCTTTAATAGACAGTCTTTTACTGGCTACCCTGCCTCTATATACTAATCTCATCCTTTCACCCCAGTAGGGGAGTGCGCGGACCCCTCTGGAGAGCTCCGACGCTCGGAGCAAACCTTCCGGTTGCAGCTTCTGTCCCTTGGGCTCCGATTGCCGGCGTCCTGAACGCCCTGAGCCAGAGGCGCTGGTAGTGACGTCGTTCCGGGCGCCTCCTTCTCGCGAGATGTGAGTCACCTACGTCAGCTGGGGATCGTGCGCAGATCTGGCAGTGAGTTGCTACCGATGTAGGCGTGGCGCGCGGGCGGAGTCTTCTGGAGCTCCTCGCTTTCGCGCCCAAACGTCCGCCGCCATGTGGATTCAGCGCTTCGTCTCCTCTTTCTCCCGCCCAGCTCCTCCTGGCGCCTCGTGGGTCCCTGTGAAGCCATCTTGGTGAGTGTTTGGGAAAACAGCAACTTTTGCGGTATTTTCTCTTCTTTTAGCTTTTCCTGGTCCGCCAACGAGGCTCGATCAGCAGGGGGGGGATGTAGTTTAGCACCCCATACTTGGGATTATAGTTCATGAGGGTAGATAGCTCCAAACTTGGTAACAAACACAACTCGTGAACATAACAGTGATCTTTAGTGTTTAATTTTAATTTTCATGTTCACCCCGGTCTTGAAGGGCCCGCTTTAGCTTGCTTTTGACCAGATGGCTGTCGCACCTTCTCCCATTCGGTCTGTCTGGTTGTTCGGCCGACCGGAGCTTCAGACTGTGGTAAGGCATTGGGAAATCCCAGCTTGGTCAGGAACTGAGGCCCCTCTGCAATATGTTTAAGGACATGCGACCTGCCATTTTGCAGTACAATCAGGGCAAAGGGAAAAGCCCAGCGATAGCGGACATTTTTCTCCCTTAGGAGTCTAGTGACTGGTTGTAGGGCTTGACGTCTTGCCAGAGTGATTGGAGAAATGTCCTGGAATATTGACATCTCTATTCCCTCAAATTTAATCGTGGGGGTGGCTCTTGTGATTTGACTTATGTCCGCTTTGGTCTTAAAGTGGTGTAGTCTCAGGATCACATCTCTGGGGGGGTTATTGGGAAGTGGCCTGGCCCGCAATGCCCTGTGACATCTGTCCATTACCAGTTCTGATTCCGTTTTTCCTGGCATTATAGATGTCATCCAGCGGTTTAGTAATAGCTCGGGGTCCAAGATCTCCTCTGGTATCCCCCGTATCCTCAGGTTGTTCCGCCTGTCCCTGTTTTCGTTGTCTTCGTGGCGTTCTTCAAGTTCTGCTACTTTCCTCTCCAGTATGGTAACTCTGGAGTCTGTGGCAGTCTGACAGCGGGCGGATTCGTCCATTTTCTCCTCTAAGTCATTTGTGCGGGCCCCGATACTGTGTATATCCTTTCTCAAGACGACCAACTCCCCGCGGAAGAAAGTTTTTAAATCAGAGAGGAGCTTAGCTATCTCTTTTTTCAGGGCACCCGTCTGTTTCTCTGTTGTCACCTCCATCTCCGGACCAGAGTCAGACTCAGATGCCGCCATGCTGTCCGTCTCCTGTGTCTTGTGCGCCCCCACGAAGTAAGTGCGAACGTCTTCCTTCTGTTTAGACTTTCGCCTTGTAGCCGCCATGAAGCTTTATGTCTGTTACTTTTGTCTACTAGCTCCTGCCGTTTTTAAGTATTTTGGTTGAGATTTATTATGCGCTTTCATGTGTTTACTGCCGGCGGGACTCGGAGCGATCGGGTTAGGCTGCCATCTCTGCTCCTGCCGCGCATGCCCTTCTTTGTGAATTATAGCTAAATTTGCGGCAGACATTGATGGTGGAACTGGGCTGCCCTCCATAAAGGAGTTGAACATTTCTGTCAGGTGGGGGATCAGTAGTGGTAGCAGCCCATATCCAAGTGGCCCATTATAAGTGGCATGACTACTGAACAACTGAAGTTTAAAAGGAAGGAACTCTTACCCTAATGGATCTTATCCTTCTTCTCTCCTCAGGTAAAAACCATCTCTAAATCCTCATTGAAGCCTTTGCTGTGTGTATTATATAGTATATGCAAGTGATCCAATGCTAGGTAAAAACCATCTCTAAATCCTCATTGAAGCCTTTGCTGTATGTATTATATAGTATATGCAAGTGATCCAATGCTAGGTAAAAACCATCTCTAAATCCTCATTGAAGCCTTTGCTGTGTGTATTATATAGTATATGCAAGTGATCCAATGCTAGGTAAAAACCATCTCTAAATCCTCATTGAAGCCTTTGCTGTGTGTATTATATAGTATATGCAAGTGATCCAATGCTAGGTAAAAAAACATCTCTAAATCCTCATTGAAGCCTTTGCTGTGTGTATTATATAGTATATGCAAGTGATCCAATGCTAGGTAAAAACTATCTCTAAATCCTCATTGAAGCCTTTGCTGTGTGTATTATATAGTATATGCAAGTGATCCAATGCTAGGTAAAACCATCTCTAAATCCTCATTGAAGCCTTTGCTGTGTGTATTATATAGTATATGCAAGTGATCCAATGCTAGGTAAAAACCATATTTGAATGCTGTTTTCTGTCTACCCCTAATCAAATTAAGTGTTGCCACCTAGGCAGGGAACACCCTGTGTAGAAAACCATTTGTTTGAATGTGCCTCAGAATCAGATGTGCTAATTAAGCAGACAGAACCACACTGTCAGGTGACTTTTTAGGCCTATACAAACCCAGTCAGAACAGCTAGTCTGCCTGCAGCCCATATCCAAGTGGCCCATTATAAGTGGCATGACTACTGAACAACTGAAGTTTAAAAGGAAGTTCAAAAGAAGTGAGGAAGAAGTGGACACCCCATCTGGCCATGATTCCTGCATTTGAACTACGCTGGAAAGGAGGATATCATCAATACCAGACTGCATCGTTACTGCTGTGATGCTGCCTTTACCATTTATATTTGCTGTGACTTCACTTCTTCTCAAATTATGCATTTCTTTTTACCAGCCTCAGTATGTCTCTAACTCTATTCATATATCTCCATCTCTCCTTCCTTCACCACTTCTCTTTTCACATGAACTCCTGTCTTACCTGCGTCCTCTGACACCACACAGCTATATCCCCTGCACTAAAAAACACCCCTACAAATCATCCTCACACATCCTTTTTCTATCCATGCTTCTGGGGATATTTCTCCCAATCCTGGTCCCTGTCTTATTCCTACATGCGCTCGTCCTCGCCTGCCAATTGCAACCTCTACTCCTTCTGGTGTCAACCCCTCCAACCTCATACCCATCCCCTGCCACCCTCCCTCCTCTCTCCCTTTCTCCTGTGCTCTTTGGAATGCTCGCTCCCTTTCTAACAAGTTCCTCTCTGTACATGACTTCGTTCTCTCTCACTCTCTGCTCCTATTTGCTATAACTGAGACCTAGCTCACTCAGTCTGACTCTGCTCTGGAAGCTGCCCTCTCCTATGGTGGCCTTTCCTTTTCCCACACTCCGCGCACTGATGGCAGGGGTGGAGGCGTGGGGCTCCTGCTCTCTTTGTCGTTACCGAACCCTTCCTATTCCTCCCTCTCTTGCTTTTCCCTCCTTTGAGGCTCACACTGTCCAGATTTTCTCTCCTCTCCCTGTTGATGTGGCGGTCATCTATCGCCCACCTACCTCTACTCATCCCCCTTCTGCCTTTCTCTCTCACTTTGAATCCTGGCTCTCTTTCTTCCTCTCCTCAGACTCCCCTGTTCTTCTCCTTGGGGACTTCAATTGCCACATTGATGACCCCTCTCTCCCTTGGGCTTCCCGCTTTCTTTCTCTAACCTCTTCTTTTGGCCTTCAACAGTGGACTGCAGCCAGCACCCACAAGGATGGCCACTACTTAGACCTGGTTTTCACTAAGAACTTCTCTCTCTCCGATTTCTCCATTTCCCCTTTTCCTCTCTCTGACCATCATCTCATCACATTATCTCTATCTCGCTTCTCCCCTTCTCCACCTCCATCTACACCCCGGTTCTTCAGAAACCTGCGCTCTATTCACTTACCTGACTTTGAGTCCACTTTACGCACCTCCCTCTCCTCTCTCAGCTCTGCTACAGACCCCGACAACCTGGTCAGGAACTACAACTCTGTCTTGTCCTCCTCTCTTGATCTACATGCCCCACTTTCTCTCTGCCCGGGGTGGGAGGGGCGGGGGAGGGAGGGAAGGGGGGGGGGGGCAGAGGAGGGGAGGGGGAGGGAGGGGTGGGAGGGAGGAGGGAAGGGGTCACCTTGTAACAGGGTTAAACACTTATCACAACTTTTATAATTACATAACAATTTACTGAGAATTTCTTTCAACACCATTTAACGAGTGGGTTTCCCGTACTGTAGACAGTCCATGGTCAACTGCGAGTTGGATCTACCTAATATGAGGACCGGGAGACAGGAGGAGTGTGTACAACCAGGATATAAAATAAACTTAGGGTAACAACCATATGAAAAACTGTTTATCCTGCCTTTCAGTGGTCCAGGATCGCATATGAGTGATTTAATACTAAACTTTAGCGTATTAACCGGGAGGAGCCTGAGGGCCACGGGAGCCTCCCGCATTAGGCAATCAGAGCCAAAGCTAGTGGTGGCCCAGGCGTGTTATTAATTTAGGGTGGGATTGGGGTCAGCGCCCTATAGCCATATACAGGGGGGAAGTGTTCAAGTCGGGCTTAAAAGTTCTGTCCTCCTGAAAGCCCACCTCTGACCTGTGTTTGATGATAGCGTTCGGATCTCCTCGCACTAACCGGGTATGTGCACTGTGGTTCTTCTCTTCCGGGTAGGCCTCCGTAGCTCCCCATCAGCTCCCCCCCATGCCCCAGACCCAATGCTGGAGGCCCCCAACGGCCCCGAAACCCAGCCCCCCCCTCCCATTGCATCATACATATACAGGTTGATAGTTCCCGCAGCCCTCAACGATCCCGCCAACGGCATTGCCGAAGCTCCTCTCCATTATCTCCAGGGCAGGTGACCCCCTTCCTTAGCCTTCTCGCGTTGCGGATGTGGGCTCAGCAGTCAGAAGATATGGAGACAAAAAAACAGCGCACAACGCAAATAGTGAAGTATGAAAGTAACAAGTGTATATTCAAATAAGGGGATAAATATTCTGCGTACATCAAGGTATTAGGACAAAAACATTGAGTGTGTTAAACACACAAGTTACCACTCGGCGGCCGCTCATACAGGAGTCAGGAGTATGTTTCCCTTTGCAGGCATCTGGGACACCAGCTGCGATGCTTTTCCTTCCTAGGAACACCTCTGCATTCGGTCACCGTCTCTGTGGGAAACACCCCTCTGGTCAGCTGGGCTCCAGACGGATCGAGCAATCTGCAGCCTGCAGACGCACTGGGAGGGTCCCCGGATTGGTCAATGAGGACCTGGGTGGTTCGCAGAGCTCTCCGTTTAGTGCAGTCACAAGCAGGGGTGAACTGGCTGCGAAGTGACGTCACAGTGGCGATTTCAAAAGTACACAGCAAAAGCGGAAAAAAGTCTCTAAAGTGCCCAAATTGCACACATAGGATAGAGTAGCAATAAAACACTTGGACCAATTACATCCTACATGTTTCGTAGTCACAACTACTTCATCAGGGAATGTGACTATGAAACATGTAGGATGTAATTGGTCCAAGTGTTTTATTGCACCACCCCCTGTTTAATAGCAGCAGACGCTTTCTACATCACATTACACGGTTATGTAAAAAAAAAAAATATTTTTTCACACTGTGGTTTTACCAGTTGAGTAAAAATTAGAAGGGTATATGTTAATACAAGCAGAGAAAAGGACATTCAGCGCTCGTGCTGCAGATGTAATGGTTGGAAAGATCCCTGTGCTGCACTTGCATGGAGCGTCTCCCCAGAAGCTCCCACTTCAGAGGTGATCCCCCCTAAAAAGGGGGGAGGACACCCTGAGAAACAAAGAAAAAAAGATGCACAAATGCGCACAAGGGAAAGAATTAGTAATTATTTATTAAAACAAACACATAGACAGCTGAGAGGATCCAACCCCTCCTCAGCTCAATGGGTAAACTGCCCAGATACATAAACCATACATATGGTCTCTAAACATAGAATATCCTAAGACAGTACAACACACACAACACAAGACAGTCAATGTTAAAAATAAACAAAGAGTGTACTAACAGCCCAAGGGGAATTGAATAAAAACCGCCATAGAGGGCTATAATACCGCTGACAGGGGGAAACGAACACTCACACTGAGGCAGAGGTGGGGGTCCACGGATGACCGCACAGGATCCGGATCGCGGCACCGGGAAAGATGAAAGCAACCACCACTTGAGCCTCAGGCAGGCTCCATCTCAGCCTCTCAGCAAACACGCGCAGAATGACCTGTCGTGACCTCTACGCGTTTCGCACCGCGTGCTTCGTCAGGAGGTCACGTACAGCGTCATCCGCGCGTATTTATAGGAAGAAGGGAATCAGTAAGGATGGCCCCCTTCAGACGCCAGACCTAACGCCCTTAGAATGGCAGCTTTATACCTAAAGTGATGCTACCTCTTTCCCTTACAATGTCACGTGTTGCGGCAATCACGTGTTGCAGGTTACCAGAAAAAATAGAAAACAGGACCTATAACACAGTAATTCACATAAACATGACATAGCTAGAGACCATCACAAGGGGCTTGAACATATACAAATGAACAGCAGACAAGGAAATAGAGAAAATCATTTATTAAAACGTGAACAGTATTGGATATACGAAATGCAAACTAGACATCCAATTGGTTTTAATGAACTCATTGAGCTTACTCCATTTTTAAGATAAAATGTTTTCTTTTTAAAAAATATAAGTTTAGTCTCTCATTTTATGGTATGTGTATTAAGACTATATATGTTTTTTAATTATAATTATACATTCTTATTAGCTAGGTATATAAAGGACTAATTATTGATCTATTATGTGTAATTAATATGTAATGTATGAATTGGTATCTGCTTTTTCATTTTCTGTCTTTACAACCTTGTGATGGTCTCTAGCTCCATGGGTAGCATTGTCTTCCCAACAGCTACCAACACACTATTGATGTCCAATAGTCACCATCCAAAACATATAACGAATAATATACCAACTGGTCAATTCCTAAGGCTACGTCGGAACTGTTCCACCACGTCCGAATTCTTCAACAATCTAGGGATATGTCAGAAAGATTTAGATCGTGAGGTTACAGCAACACACTTATTAAAAGGGCATACTACAGGGCACTATCATCACCAAGATCTAGCTTCTGGTAAACAAAGTAAGGGAGTCCAACGATGAAACTATCAGGTTTATTTCAACCTATAATAACCAGTGGCAGAACATTAAGAATGTACTCCAGAAACACTGCCACATTTTATTAGAAGACACTGATCTATGTAAGATTCTGAAAGATACACCCACCACTGGCTGTAGACGGAACACAAACATAAAAGACAGATTAGTGCACAGTCATTTTCAACCATCACCACTAAGAACATGTTAGGTACCAAACCACAAGGATCCTACTCATGTGGAAGGTGCAGGCCTGTAATTTTATGCCTACAACTAAAACATTCTCTAATACTACTCGTACAGCTACTTATAAAATTAAGGACTTTATCAATTGTCTTACATGTGGTACCATCTATCTGATGACATGTAAGTGTGGTCTGATGTATGTGGGAAAAACTGATAGACCACTAAAAACAAGAGTTTTGGAACACATTGGAAATGTACGAAACGCCACAGATACCTCAGTGGCAAGACACATTATACAACATCACAAAGGTGATTCTAGTGTAATGCGCTTTTGCGGGATTGAATCTATCCCCAGAGATCCTAGAGGGGGAGATTGGGACAAGAAACTGCTACAAAAAGAATGTCGCTGGATATACCAACTACAAACCCTTTCCCCTTTAGGAGTCAATGAAGGATTTATTTACTCCTCTTTTTTATAAACACTGTCATTATTGCAATAGATTCAATAACAACTACTTTTCCAAGGGACCTAGTAGTAGATCTCATATCCTATACACTCCCCTTCATAATCTGTTTGATTCACCTCCTCACACAATATGAATACTTATGTCTATATGGGGATCCAGGTATATAGTATTAAAACCACTTTAGATCTGTATTGACCGATTTGGGAAGATCACATAGAATTTTTCATTCCTACACCTATCACACACAACAGTCACTTTGAATATACCATAGTGGTGAAAATAAGTCATTGTTCATCATATGACTTATGACTAGGATAAAACACTTACAATTAATACTATTTAGCTGTATCCACCATCATGGGCTTATTGCACCTATATATCACTTTAATAACACAGGTATATTAGTAATGATACACCTCCTCACATTTTAATATTTGTAAATATGAACACTTATTATACTATACGGGGATCCAGGTATATAATATTAAAATCACTCTAGATCTGTATTGACCGAATTGGGCAGAACATATAGAATTTTTCATTCCTACATGTATCACACACAACAATTACTTTGAATACACCACAGTGGTACAATACGTCATTATCCATCACATGATTAGGATAAAACACTTACAGTTAATATTATGTAGCTGTACCCACCATTATGGGCTTATTGCACCAATATATCACCTTTATAACACAGGTATATTATTAATGATACACCCTATTATGTCATATTATTATTATTATTATTTTTGTCCCAGTGAGTTCCGGTTATAAGATTTCAGTCACGTTAACACTCACTAAACAACATAGTTATATACTAGGTTCCAGGAATAATACTTACCTTTATTGCTATATCCACCTATCAATACTAAGATAGTTACATACCTTGATTTGTTCTTACATTAAACATACCACATACACAATAAGACACCCCAGTCCTTACCTAGATAATTTATTATCTTTATTGAAGAGAAGGAAATCAATTTAAGCAATAATACATAGGCAAATAGTTAGATGCAGACATGTATCACATTACAAATAGGAGTCCTCCATTACTATGTATCCGTAGGATCACGGACATAGACCCAGCCCCCATACGTCACGGGAGGTGGGACTTCCAATTACTAACTAGTTAAATACCTACCGATAAACCAGGGATTCGACGACTCCCCCCCTGAAGAAGCGTGGCTACACGTGAAACGATCGTCGGGATTAGACGTCACTAGCTGACGTCATCAGAAGTGGCAACATCCTATAATCCTATACACCGCAAGAGTCAGGCTTGTATCACTCACGGAGTCTTTGCTTTGACTCTGATCTTGATCCGCCGTGATCAAGCAGCACCTTTACTGCATCTCGGCATTGTATATTTTCTCCTGCTCCTCAAGGGGTTTTACTATTAGCGCTTGAAAATAACACTGACATTTATGCTGTTCCCGCAGCATCAATTTACAGAAGCACTATATTGCCATTACTGCTGCAGGGGCTACTATTGGTGACAACATAGATTTTGCCTTAATAAGCCGTGTGTTTAAATCTAATCCTGATCCGGTGCGACCAAGCTGCACCCTCAAATCTAATTTTGGCAGTGCATTTTCTCTCCCGCTCCTCAGGGTGCTCTATTACTATTAATAGCGCCTATGATAAATGCCGGTATTAACAGACAAATTACATTGCTGATATTGTTGCAGGGACTATTATCTGTGATACAATGTATCTGACCAAATAGTAATAAGCCTGAACTGACATAATCTGATATTAATCAGCCTACTATACCTACATTTCTTTATAGGATTATAATACTGCCTCAGTTGAACATTGGAGTCTAACTGAATAGGATGTTATGCAGACAGCAGAGTTCAAACGTATATAGATAGTTCTCTGAGATACAACTGTCTGTATGAGCCACTTCTGTATGTTTTTTTTTTAATGGTTTGAATGATATATGTGTGTGTTTTTAATGAGTATTTAAACGAATAAAACTTTATTATTTTTGGGCTTATCGGTACATATAGGGCTATTAATTCCCTATACAGGTAATTTTCCTGTAGGATCACTGTTATCCAGTTCATTTGTTTCCGGCATTGAGTGCTATACTAATTAGGACTCTTTTTTGATCCTCCTTGGATCACACTGTTATGAATATACTATTCTGTCCCTTATAAGCACCTGCTTATTCTTTGATGTTTATTCTGATGTATATTAATGGATGAGCGGTCTCATTCCCTTTATGCTTTCTTAAAACTCCCAGGACTGACCTCTAGGTCAGCGAAGGTCTTACCCTGTTCTGGGGTGGTAAGCGCCTGTTCAACCTCTTGATTTGAGGTATTTCCTACCAAGGTGGCCATGGGAAAGGGAATTTTACAGCACTCTTCCTCTTTCCCCTTTTTATTTGGGCCCTCGTCAACCTCCATTTCTGAAAAAGGGAACGGATTTGTTTCTTCTGTTACTTCTTTATGGTCCGCTATTGAACCCTGGGCGCTATTCTGAGAGGAGGACCACATTTTTAGAAAATGGGGAAAGTCGGTCCCTATTAACACATCGTGTGCCAGTTTGGGTACTATACCAACTTTGAAATCTAAAGAACCAAACTCTGTTTCAATAAGCGCATCAACAGTGGAATATTCATGATTATCCCCATTTATACAACAAATTGCCACTCTTTGTGAACTGTTTACCTGTTTTTCCCCAATGGGCAACAGGTATTCGGACACTAGTGTAACCATACTCCCAGAGTCAAGTAGTGCCCGAACCCTCTTACCATTTACCTTTACAAATGCCCAGAGATAGTTATTGAAGGGGTCCTCTGGGCTAGGGGCCATACATTGAGACCATCACGAATAAGGTTCAACGCTGTTGCACTGCATTGGTTCAGTATTTAGTGGGCAGACTTTCACTGTGTGGCCCCTCTCATAACAATTTACACATTTAGGTACATAGTCTGTGTCCCACTTAGAGCCCTTTTTCGGCTCTCCATGTTGGCTGCGCTGTGCCGTGCGTTCAAAAGTGAGAAGATAGGTTTCAACATCATCCGAGGGTCCCATCTTCTGAAGGTAGTGGCTTGCCCTGGTCATTTTCGGGACTGGGGCTGCCTCTGCCAGTGGAGTCTTAATGATAGCCTCTCTCAGGACCTCGAGTTCCTGCTGTACGACCTGGGCGAACCGTTGTTGCTCCTCTCTCAGCAAGCGGTTTGTCTCTTGCTGGGTTGCATTCGCGTTTTGCAGGGCTGCATTCGTCTGTTGCTGGGTTGTATTAGTCTCTTGCTGGGCTATTAGCAGCTGTTGCTGGGTTGCATTCGCCTGTTGCTGGGTTGCATTCGCCTCTTGCAGGGCTGCATTCGTCTCTTTCTGGGCAGCGACATTGCGTACCAACGAACTCACCACGTCTTCCATTTGTTTGGAAAAAAAACTTTTTTTTTTCCCCCTTAAAGTTCTTTTACCCGCAGACCTTTTAGTGTTCTGCCCGCATTCTCCACCATATGTGACAAATGGCTCACTCCGGGGCTCCGCCATCTGTCCGGGACTGCTAGAACATGGTCTTTTAGGGTAGGTTAAATGACGAGGCATAACGTGCTGTTCCTTTCAACAGGCTACTGCCTGGTTTATTCAGTCCCAGGCACTGAGACTGCCACACTGAATACAAAAGAAAACACAAGCAAAACAAAACCCTGCTCATCTGAGCAATAACTTAACTGAGGTTCACCCTGACTGGGGTTGGGGCGGCTTGCCCGCTTCCAACAAACAAGAATAAGGAACTTTGCAATTTGAGAAAAGAACAGAATGATTTAACCTGTTTGGGGAGAGGCTTTTCCCCTCACTGCTTCCAGCAGCCTTCCTGCCTCCAGTCTCTTGGGGAGAGGAACCAGGAAATCAGCCATAAATACCTGATTTCTTTCTAGCAGGACAGGTGACAGAAATCAGACAGCAGACAAACTCTGGTCTGGATCCCTCATCCCTCAGTTCCAGCACTTGCCAAACTGTGGGATGAAGTGCATGTATTCTGAGGCTGCACTTTCCAGCCTAAACAGGATAGAAGCTGTTCAGTATCCTGGGAGCCTTATATATGGAATTTATTACCATCCCCCGGTTTCTGTCACTATATATATATATATAAGCAAAAAATTGTAGCGCCAAAAAACAGTACCGTTATATATTATATGATAAGTGAACTATAGTTCCATCAATTAAATGGAATGTGTATATAATACTAAAAGTGCATAAAGTGATATAATACAAAGTTTGACAACATGTAATTATTGACAATACTACCTAATAAGCTAAACTAAAACACACCCAAATTGATATGCATAAAAGTGCAAAAAGTGCTGAAGAAAAAGAAAGAAAAATATATAAAAAGTCCAACCAGTCCTTCAATAGTTAGTCCATGATGGTAGGTGTGTGATGTAGATAAAGGGGTCTTCGGCTGCTCTCACACGGGGTTAACCACCTCCACAGATATCTAAAAACAGAAAAAGAGAGAGAACGCACGCCCCATAGCATAACACTGTATGTTTATTGTAAAAAAAGGGGAAGGAGGGTGGGGGGTGGGGGGGGGGATAGGAAACGCACTCACAGGATTAAAATATATAAAAGGCAGTTTGTGAATTCATATCACCACCATCCGGTTCTGTATACAGGAAAACGTCTCTGTGGAATCCTCCAGGACTGCCAAACGTGATCACCACGAACCAGGTACCAGGGGCTCCGTTTGCCGTCTGTATGCTGTCCAGAAATCAGCTCTCCACTTCCAATGGCCGCTTGTAGTATTCCCACGCTAGGTTTGGCCTCGTGCGCGTGCGCAGCGTCGTCGTGACGTAATTGCGCTGTCAGTTTCCCTGACGCGTTTCGTCACCAACGGGTGACTTTCTCAAAGGGCTGATGATGTATGGAATCAAGTCCTGCCCTCTTATAGCCAGTCCATTGCTAGGCAACCCGTAACAGGGTAATTATTTAACCTATCTCCTGCTAAAAAGCTGGTATTGATTAAGGCACCAATTACATACACAACTAGCTATATAAAGGAAGAATAAGGACTAATACAAAGGGGGAATGGACATAAAATGCATATATATAATATATAATTAACCAATATATATGAATAAATAAAAAAGCTGTGTGTGCTGAGCACGCGCATAGTAAGTGAAACTTCTTTGTGTGTTTTCGTAGCTCTAGTACGAGCACGATACTCACACACTCTTTCTGTGTTAGTCTGCAGACCACACACATTGCACCTGCACCTCACCTCACATCACACCCCTGCACCTCACATCACTCTCCTGCACCTCCCTCCTGCACCTCCCCCCCCTGCACCTCACCCCCTGAACCTCACTGCACCTCACCCCCCGTACCTCACCTCACCCCCTGCACCTCACCTCACCCCCTGCACCTCACCCCCCTGCACCTCATCCCCCTGCACCTCACCCCCCGGCACCTCACCTCACCCCCCTGCACATCACCCCACCTGCACATCACCCCTCCTGCACATCACCCCTCCTTCACATCACCCCCCCTGCACATCATTCCCCTGCACCTCACCCCCCTGCACATCACCCCTCCTGCACATTACCCCTCCTGCAAATCCCCTTCCCTGCACATCACCCCTCCTGCACATCACCTTCCCTGCACATCACCCCTCCTGCACATTGCCCCTCCTGCACATCGCCCCTCCGGCACATCACCCCTCGCACATATCCCCCTGCACCTCACATATCCCCCTGCACCTCACATATCCCACTGCACCTCACATATCCCCCTGCACCTTACATATCCCCCTGCACCTCACATATCCCCCTGCACCTCACATATCCCCCTGCACCTCACATATCCCCCTGCACCTCACATATCCCCCTGCACCTCACATATCCCCCTGCACCTCACATATCCCCCTGCACCTCACATATCCCCCTGCACCTCACATATCCCCCTGTACCTCACATATCTCCTTGCACCTCACATCACCCCCCTCCACCTCCTCACCTCACATCACCCCCTTGCACCTCCTCACCTCACATCAGCCCCTGCACCTCCCCTACACCTCCCCTCACCCCCTGCATCTCAGATCACGGCAGCAGAGCAGCCAGGACTGCGTACGCTCGCACGCAGCGGGCACCGGAAGTGCCGCACTGCTAGAGCGTGCAGTTTTGAGAGCGGGCTGAGGGGGAGAGCGGGCTCGGCTCACGACGGAGAGGGAGAGCGGACTCGGGGGAGGGAGGAGGAGGGGGAAAGCTGCCGCGGGCTGATCTGCGCATGCACCCATGTCTGTGCGGGTGTGTGGGGGGGAACGGTGGCCATTAGGAGCGGCGCCAGCGGCTATCGCTGCCGCCGCATGTGATAGCGGGCGTGTGTGGGGAGCGGCTGCCATTACATGACGTCATTTCCATTTCACATTTTCGTCTCCATGTCTCCAGTTTTGTCCCATCAAAATTGACTAGGTGCCACTAAAGAAGTTTCACTTCAAAAAGAAAATAAGTAGCTCCACTTGTGAACTGGTGTGAATGAAAAAGTGAATAATAATAATATATGTGATATACTGTATGATAAAGTGAAAAAGTAATAATATTCTAGAAATGATGCTCTAACCTGTGTATTTATATAGGATAATCCTATTTGTGAAGTGCAGAATAGCTAGAAAAACAAACTAAAAAGAACACACTCTAAAAATACATAGAAAAGATTGTGAATGCATGGATAAATTCCCAAATGGAAAAACATGTGCAAAAGTCCAACCCTTAAATGAGTCCTGGTAAATTCAAAAGGACAGAATGAAAGTCCAGGGGTCCAAGGCTGCTCTCAGATGGAAGAACCAATTCCAATGGAGATTCTATAGAAACATGGATATATAACACATGGATTTATGTATATATTTTTTTCTATTATTACATTTATATTTGTTTATGTATTTTATGTTGCAATTTTTATATATATATATATATATACATATTTTTTTATAATATTTCATGCAATTTAACTATTTTGTCATATTTATAGTTCTTCTTTTCTGGAATGTCTATTTCTAGATTTGGCACGAGTCCATATTGTAAATATCTGATAAGTAATAGTGTCAGGAGAGTTTGCTGGCTCCCCATTCCGTACTAATGTAAAAATGTATATAGAGTTTATTTAAAAACCAGAGTGGTCAATAGGACCAATGTTCAACCAGTGTGATTAAAAAGCAATCAAATGACAAATAATTGAAGGATGCAGCAGTGAGCAAGTGGTATGCATGTAGAGATGGATATGGCAAGGAAGCAGGGCAAATGTGAAAAAGGAGAGGCAAACAGTAGGGATATACAAACTGTATCAGTTGCAGTCCGTGTAGCCACTAACACAACCAGTGGGGTTCAAATGTCACCAACTAGAGAATGTCCCTTCTCAGATGTAAAATCGGTGCACTGACAACAGACCTGGTAGAAAACGGAGCTTGATTCCTCCACGTGTTGTCTGATTCCACTGTAGTGTAATGATGTTTGCTGGTATGTGAAAAAAACGGATTCCCTCCTGCATCAGTTGTTACTTCCCGCGTGTCAAGCCTCAGTGCGAGGTTACAGCTTCCTGCGTGTCAGACCTCACTAGAAGGCACCGAATACGTTGTTCCAAAGGGTGCCTCTGTCTCCAGATGATGAGCAACAATCAATGCTCAATGCTCGTCACTGCGTCACTGCGTCACTGCGTCACTGCGTCACTGCGTCACGACGTTCCAACGCGTTTTGTCACTCGTGGCGACTTTCTCAAGGATAAGATTGCCGTAGCTGTGCTGGCTTGATATAACCACATTAGTTGCCTCTAATATCAGGGACAGCTGTAAACAATCTTAATCGTGGGCTACATGTGAATATCAATATAACATTAAATACCACACGAGGCTTGGATAAACATGATGAATTAAATATATATACAACAATCCCTTTGCACTGTTCCAATAAACCATTATAAAGCTCAGGGAATAAAATCCTTAATAAAAAATGTGTGCATGATTTAAAAGGTAAAAAGAGCCTTATCAAAACATCCTACACCAGTATAGATACTGCACTGGTGCAAGTAGATGCACACTCAGTATGCGAAATAAGTACAAGGGCAGAGAGACATATAAAAAATGCATATTGAAAAAAACGGTGTCACATCCGGTGTCTCACGTTATGTCCAGAGTCCAACGTCACTTCCGGGTTTCACGGAGGAGAAGGGTAAGAGCCAGCTGCAGCAGCCAAAGCAGCAGAAGCCAGGACAAGGGGTTAACTGAGGATCATTCCCAGGAGACAACTACTCCGACACAGCAGCTTAGCAGAACGGAGAAGATCGGTGTGCCACCCCTCCCCCCACCCCTACACGGAGAAGATTGAGTGACTGAGAGTGACAAGGAAGGTGTCAGGACGAGCTCACCACAAACGAGGCGGGACCGCGGTGCTGAGGTGTGATAGGATATAACGCCACCCACAGCCACGAGGGCACGTCTTGAGAGTAGAATGGTCTGGGAGTCCGAGTCAGGGCAGGAGAGGTATGGATGGTGGAGGGTGCTGTTAGCTAAGTCCGGGGTTAGAGAGAGAGACCTAATCGTTTACCGTTTGCCGGGTTCGGGGTGCCAGAGATGCGGAGAGTCGTATTGCCGTAAGCCAAGTTCGGGATGCCAGAGGTGCGGAGGGTCGTAGAGGAAGCCAGTTCGGTACAAGAGGAAGACTGCAAAACAAGACAGGACAGGACAGGACAGGACTAGGGAGGCAGAGAGGGATGAGAACAACTGGTTCTATGCTCAGCCGACAAGTTAGTGAAACTGTAGGGTATATATGGGAGAGAGGGCCCAATGGCAGCGCAGCAAGGTGGGAGTGTGTGGAAGGGCCAGGCTACGGCAGGGATAGGTCCAGCATGAGTCCAAGGGGAGGAGCAATAAAGCCCAGTAGTAAGGCTGCATTTAATTGCAGCAATGGTTAGAGGTGCTGTGCCTTTAAGGGGTTGGTGCGCCTCCGTGTGGCCGCGCCTCTGTGTAGCTGCGCTTGTGGGCGCGTGACCGGGCATACCCGCAGGACCAACAGTAGAAGAGGAGCATTGGCGTGCGCGCGCGCCCACGTGGAGCTGCGATCGGCGTCCTGGAGGAAGGCTGCCTGCGTGCCGCGGGAGGACCCGGCGGAGCTGCAGGTGAGTGGGGAGCACGCCGAGGGCGGCGTGACTCCTGGATCGTTACAGTACCCCCCGCCCCCTTCAGGGGCGACCTCCGGGCATCCATGACATGGCTTGGAGGGATTCCTACGATGGAAAGCCTGGACGAGTCGAGGCGCGTGGAGATCCCAGTGGGGAATCCATGAGCGTTCCTCTGGTCCGAACCCCCTCCAGTGGACCAGGTATTGTACTCCTCCTCTGGAGATCCTAGAATCCAGGATAGACTGGACCTCGTACTCCTGTTGACCTTGGATCAAAAGAGGGAGTGGAGGAGAAGTGGTCTTGGAAAAACGAGGACTCTGAAATGCTGTTTTTTGCAAAGATACATGAAAGACTGAAGGAATCCTCATCGAGGGTGGAAGACGCAGACGATAAGCCACAGGATTAATCCTCCTGACCACAGGAAAGGGACCGAGGAACTTGGGTGCCAGCTTCATAGTAGGAACCTTTAGTCGTATATTCCTGGATGAAAGCCATACCCTGTCTCCTGGAGCGAACTCCGGAACCTGGCGTCGAAGGCGATCTGCCTGGAGTTTCTGTCTCCCAGTGGCCACCTTTAAGTTCTCCTGAATCCTCCTCCATAAGTCTTTCAGCCGGGAGATACGCTTGTCGACTGCTGGTACCCCTGAGGATAGTGGGGAGAAGGGTAAGTGGGAAGGATGAAAGCCAAAATTTATAAAGAAGGGAGATTCTTGGGTAGAGTTAATACGAAGGGAGTTGAGAGCAAACTCAGCCCAAGGAAGCAGATCCGCCCAGTGATCCTGTGTATCGGTTATAAAACATCGAAGGTATTGTTCCAGGTTTTGGTTGGCTCTCTCCGTCTGCCCATTGGTCTGTGGGTGGTATCCAGAGGAGAATTGTAATGAAATGCCCAATTTTCCAGAAAAGGCTCGCCAAAATCTTGACACGAATTGAGACCCTCGGTCTGAAACGATGGTCGAGGGTACTTCATGGAGACGAAAGATCTCCTGGACGAAAACATCCGCCAACCTGGAGGAATTCGGAAGACCCCTCAAGGGAACAAGGTGCGTCTGTTTGGAAAAACGATCAATAACCACAAGAATGGTATTCATCCCTTTGGAGGTCTGGGATGGGTAATGGAAGAAGAAGGCCTGCTGGTCTGACCCGGGGTACTTTGTTGCGAGCACATGTGCCACACGCTTTAACAAACTCCTCCACATCTTTAGACCTCTCTGGCCACCAGAAGGTTCGCTGAACAAGGTCGTTAGTTTTCTGTATCCCTGGGTGTCCTGCCGATTTAGAGGAATGGCACCACTCGAGGACTCTCTTGCGATGTTGCGGTGCCGTATAGAGCCTTCCCTCCGGAACCTTGAACCCCATAGGAGCCTGTGATTGCTCGGATCGAATCTTGGCCATGATATCGAAAGAGTTGGCGGATTCAATAAATTTAGAGGGAATTATCGTCTCTAGCTGCTCTTCAGACCTATCCTCTGCAAGGAACTGTCGAGACAGGGCATCCGCCTTTAGGTTTTTGGAGCCAGGAACGAAGGAGATGAAGTAATTGAACCGTGAGAAGAATAATGCCCAGCGGGCTTGTCGCGCGCTCAATCGACGTGCCCCTTCTAAGTAGAGGAGGTTCTTATGGTCTGTGAGGATGGTTATGGGAGTTTCCGTGCCTTCTAAGAGGTGTCTCCATTCCTCTAATGCCAACTTGATTGCCAAAAGCTCCCGGTTACCGACATCGTAATTCCGTTCTGCGGAAGAAAATTTCTTCGAAAAGAAGGCACATGGGTGTAGTCTGGCTAAGGGGGAAGTCCTTTGGGACAGGACAGCGCCAGCCCCGACGTCAGAGGCATCCACTTCCAGGGTAAATGGGAGTTTAGGATCTGGGTGGGAGAGGATGGGAGCAGACACGAAAGCTTTTTTGAGAAGATTAAACGCCAGCATGGCGGATTCGGACCATGACGAGGGATCTGCACCTTTCTTGGTTAGAGCGGTGATGGGAGATACCGTGGTGGAAAAATTGCGAATGAAGCGACGGTAGTAATTCGCAAAACCTAGAAAGCGTTGTACGGCTTTAAGGGTGGTCGGACGGGGCCAGTCCAGAATGGCCTTTAGTTTCGCTGGATCCATATTGAATCCGGAGTCAGAGATAATGTATCCCAGGAAGGCTACGGACATCAGATGGAACTGGCATTTCTCCAATTTTGGAAAGAGATGGTTCTCCCGGAGGCGTAACAGCACCTGTTGAACGTGTTTGATGTGTTCTTGGGTGGATTTAGAAAAGATTAGGATGTCATCTAAGTAAACGATAAGGAATTTGTTAAGAATGTCCCGGAAAATTTCGTTGACAAAGTCCTGAAAGACTGCTGATGCGTTGCACAGGCCAAACGGCATGACCAGGTATTCATAATGGCCGTCATGGGTGATAAAAGCAGTCTTCCACTCGTCCCCCTCGCGTATCCTTACCAAATTGTAGGCGCCCCTTAGGTCCAGTTTAGAAAAAACAGTTGCTCCTTGAACGCGGTCGAAGAGCTCCGAAATCAAAGGTAGCGGGTAGCGGTTTTTGTGCGTGATGTTATTCAAACCCCGGTAATCGATGCATGGACGAAGAGAACCATCCTTCTTCTTTACAAAAAGAAGCCCGCTCCGACTGGGGAGGAGGACTTTCGGTTGAAACCCCTCTCTAAATTCTCTGCAATGTAAGTGTTCATGGCTTTAGTCTCTGGGAGAGAGAGTGGGTATGATCGTCCCCTGGGAAGAACTGCCCCGGGCAGCAAGTCAATCAGACAGTCGAAAGGTCAGTGCGGAGGTAGAACCTCGGATCGTGCTTTGTCGAATTCCAAATATACAGTAGGCATGGAGTCGACCTTCTCTGGCAGGGTACACAAACCACCAATCTTCTGGAACAGCCTGGTACAGGTCTTGGCACGTTGAGCACCCCACTGGATGGGTTCCCGGTTGGTCCAGTCGATATGAGGATTGTGGACTTGGAGCCAAGGAAGACCCAGAATCAACTCAGTGGATGACATCGAGGGTAATGATCTCCGTATGAGCGTCCACGAACTGCAGTTTGAGAGGCACCGTCTGAAGCGTGATGAAAGCCGGCTGTAGAGGTCGACCATCAATGGCCTCCAGACCCACTGGCATCCTCTTGCTGATAAGTTGAATATTGTTCCGTCTAGCAAAGGTTTGATCGATGAAATTGCCTGCTGAACCAGAGTCCACGAATGGCAGTGCTTGAGTATGAAACCCTTCTCCAGACAGCGTCACTGGCAGCAGGATCCTGGTGGGAAGAACGTCCTTGATGATGGGGGAGAGAGGCAATGTTCCCAACGAGACTCTCCGGGATCTCATTGGGATTTGGCGTTTCCCGGCTTGTGGGGACACTGGAGCACTAAGTGACCGGAATTGGCACAGTACATACAGAGACCTGCACTGCGCCGGCGTTGTTTCTCGGCAGAGGACAGCTTATTCCCTCCCAATTGCATTGGTTCCGGGACGTCCAAAGATGGGGGTGTTGGAGACACGAACGATGGAGCGAGAGACCTTGAAACCCATTGACGGTAATGAGAACGTTCAGTCCTCTGCTCCTGCAGACGCTGGTCCACCCGGATGCACAGGGCGATCAAATCCTCTAGGTAAGTAGGACGTTCCCGCGCCGCGAGCTCATCCTTTAGGGATTCTGACAGACCTTGCCAAAACGCAGAAGATAGTGCTTCATTGTTTCATCCAGTCTCAGCAGCAAGGGTGCGGAACTGAACAGCGTACCGGGCGACGGAACGATCTGCCTGGGTTATGTGGTGGAGAGAGGAAGCTGCCGTTAATTGCTGCGCAGGTGTGTCGAAGACCCTTCGGAACTCCTGGGCGAAGAGGTCGATGTCCTGTGTGATGGGCGCTTGTTGTTCCCAAATGGGAGAGGCTCAGGCCAGCGCCTCGTCGGAGAGAAGAGCCACGATATAGCCGACCTTAGAAATGGAGGAAACAAAACGAGAGGGTGAGAGTTGGAATTGGATGAAACATTGATTAAGGAAACCCCTACATCCTTGGGGATCCCCCGCATAGCAGTTAGGGGCAGGAATACGGGGTTCCATAGCAGACGGAGGAGATGCAAAGACTGTTGCAGAGGCTGTAGAGGCCATCGGTGAAGGTCCCAGACTGGAAGCTCGGGCTTGAACGGTAAGGGAATGAAGGCTCTGTTGAAGCAAATCCATCCGCCTATCATTTTGTTCCAGATACGTCTCTAGCCTGGTGAAAAGATTCGTGTGAGAATTTAAAGTACGCTCCACCTCAGCGGGGTCCATGTTTTTGGACATGAGATAAATGTCAGGACGCGCTCACCTCAAACGAGGCGGGACCGCGGTGCTGAGGTGTGATAGGATATAACGCCACCCACAGCCACGAGGGCACGTCTTGAGAGTAGAATGGTCTGGGAGTCCGAGTCAAGGCAGGAGAGGTACGGATGGTGGAGGGTGCTGTTAGCCAAGTCCGGGGTTAGAGAGAGAGACGTAATCGTTTACCGTTTGCCGGGTTCGGGGTGCCAGAGATGCGGAGAGTCGTATTGCCGTAAGCCAAGTTCGGGATGCCAGAGGTGCGGAGGGTCGTAGAGGAAGTCGGTTCGGTACACGAGGAAGACTGCAAAACAAGACAGGACAGGACAGGACAGGGCTAGGGAGGCAGAGAGTGATGAGAACAACTGGTTCTATGCCCAGCCGACAAGTTAGTGAAACTGTAGGGTATATATGGGAGAGAGGGTCCAATGGCAGCGCAGCAAGGTGGGGGTGTGTGGAAGGGCCAGGCTACGGCAGGGATAGGTCCAGCATGAGTCCCAGGGGAGGAGCAATAAAGCCCAGTAGTAAGGCTGCATTTAATTGCAGCAATGGTTTGAGGTGCTGTGCCTTTAAGGGGTTGGTGCGCCTCGTGTGGCCACGCCTCCGTGTGGCTGCGCTTGCGGGCGTGTGACCGAGCATACCCGCAGGACCAACACTAGAAGAGGAGCATTGGCGTGCGCGCACGCGTCCACGTAGAGCTGCGATCGGCGTCCTGGAGGAAGGCTGCCTGCGTGGGCGTGGGCAGCGTGACTCCTGGATCGTTACAGAAGGTCCATCAAACTCCCAAAACAGGCACATCTGCAGCAGCACAATATACTCAGGCAAAGTCTATTGCTTTTATTTTTTCGTATTTACATTTTTTCATTGCATTATTGTACATTTGGCACTTTTATTTATTGCTTTTCTTGCATCTCTCTCTTTTTCTCTTTGGGGTTTTGGGTGATAGGGCAGTTGCCCTGAGTTGGGTGGTTAGGCCTCTCGGGTGGGAGGAGGGATTAACCCCTTCATTACCTTAGCAGTAAGCCACTAAGGTAATAAAAGGGGGTTATTAATGTCTTAATATTGTTAATTTTTTTTTTATTGTTGCTTAATTTTGAATGTCAATGTGGCTATCTAGGCTCCCCATTGATTTTGTTTAAAATGTATTTTGAATGTTCTTTTTTTTTGGGGGGGGGGGGGGGTGGTAAATGTGTATGTTGTTTTGGTTAATGCCCCAAACCACTATTAGCCAAATTAAAAAAAAAAAAATAACACTGGCATTTTTTAGCTCATAATGCAGTGTTGGGTAATTAGTATACTGAACCACAAATTATGGCATACAAAAGAGCTCGCAACAAATCAGCGTTTCTGGTCAATAGAGGATTTTTCAAACTGAAAACTGGCTGTTACAGATGTGGCAGTTGCTAGAGCTGTACCAATATAATTATGGGTTCTTCTATCACACATTCTCATCAAATAGATATTAAACAATGTCCCACTTGCATTTCCACGCATGCTGTTTATATGATAACATTTCCTTGTGGACTTCCTTATATTGATAAAACCATTCGTGAGCTCAGAACTCACTTTACTGAGCACAAAAGTATGTTTAAAAAGATACAGAATTAACTGTACTAATACAAGATTGCAAGACGTATGGTCACACGGTATCACAGTTACAATTAATGGGAAGTTGCTAAATCCACACGTGGTGTGGATAGACACACCTTATTATTAAGAGCAGAATCAAAGTGGATTTTTTAATTGAATACTGTAACCCCCAATGGCGTAAATGGTGTATTACATTTACAGCCATCATTTCTGTATAGAAGATAATATTACATTATTATAACATTTAATTTGAATTTTATGATATGTATACTGTATGTTTGTTGTCTATGGATTGCTCACACCTGCAAAACAGAACTACAGATGTGTCCCGTTTGTTTTCCCGCGACGCCTTGCGGTTTCCTGAGCCGAGCCTGTGCCTTTTGCTATATTTCGACCAAAATGTTTGTGAGTTATCCTTGGTATAACCTGGGCAGTGGGCAAAATGGAGGCAGAAACTGAAAATTGGCGTTGTCCGCAATACCGTCCGGAAACTCAAGTCCGCCACCACGAGTTTTTGTGTATTTAAAATCTAATTCCTTAGACCACACAGAACCGCTTGCGTTTAAAGGTTTTTAAAGACTTCGCCCAAGAGCCCCCACCCTAGTATTTTATATGTACTGTGTACTGATGACATACAGTATATATTACAGCAGCGATGCGCAAACTGAGGAGCGTGCACCCCAGGGGGGCGGGAGAATTTCTAGGGAGGGAGGGGGGGCGCGACAGTTACAGAGGCCCCACGCTCTTCCCCACGGCATTTAAATTAAATGCTGGGGTGGGGGGCCTGAGGCCTCTGTAACTCACTTAACTGCTGCCAGCCGGGTCTTCGGTGACGCATCGCCATGGCAACGAAGCATCAAATGGCGCGATGGGGTCACGTGACGTCACATGACCCACGACGTCATTTGACACCGAGCCATTGGGAGAGGAGGGGCGTGAACGCTGCGGCTCCCGGGAAGGGGGCCACAGCTCAAGAAGTTTGTGCACCCCTGTATTACAGTATGTGTGTGTGTATAACTGTACTGTCCCATCACGATACCGTTTATATGTTTGTGTACTGTATTCTGTATATACACCTGTTTATATGTATTTATATACTAGCTGATATACCCGGCGTTGCCCAGGATTACATTTTCCCTCACCCCCTATCTCGGCTCCCGCTCTCTCTCTCCACTCCCCCTCTCTCTCTCTGCTCCCCCCTCTCTCTCCGCTCCCCCCCCTCTCTCTCTCTCCCCATTCCCCTCTCTCTCTCCCCCTTCTCCTCTCTCCCCCCCTTTCCCCTTTCTCCCCACCTGTCTGTTTCTCCCCCATTCACAGTAATCCGGGCCCCCCTGCACATGAATGGGCCCCCCCCTGTTCCCAGCTGGGGTACCCCTCCATTCACAGCTCCAGCCACCACCCCCCTTCACACCTCCATCCCCCCCTTCACAGCTCCGTCCCCCACTTCATAAGCTTTAAGGTTCCCCCTTAAAAGCTCCAGTGTCACCCCCTTGACAGCTCTGGTCCCCCCCCTTCACAGCTGTGTTCACACGCCCCCACAATTACATGCCCGATTCCCCCCCCTCCTTTCACAGCTTCAGACCCCCCTTTCACAGCTCCATTCCCCCCCCCCCCCCCTTCACAGCTCCGATTTGTCCCCCTCGGTCACGGCCCGCCCCCCCCTTCATATCTCCAATTCCTCCGTTTGGCGTTGTTGGTATGTGTGTATTTGTGTATATGACTGTGTAGCTGAAGGATAATGGAGTGAGAGTCTGAGACAGTGGTGGGGGAGGTGAGTCGTAATTATGTGCAGATTCTTATCTGGTATTGTTGATTCTGGTTATTGCACGCATGCGCCGTCTGTAATGCCTCCAAGAGATGTCAGAGGTCTGGCTGCGCAGCGCCCCTGACAGGCAGCCACAGCTGAATGGAGGCGGGAGGACGACAGCACAGGGGAAGTCAGGCGCGGTGAGCTGAGCGGGAGGACGGCGCAGTTGGATGGGGGAGAGCGCGAGGGAGGATGGGGGCGGTCAGGTGCGGTGAGGTGAGCGGGAGAATGGCGCAGTTGGAAGGGGGAGAGTACGAGGGAGGATGGGGCGGTCAGGCGCGGTGAGGTGAGAGCGGGAGGACAGCGCTGCTGGAAGGGGGAGAGCGCGAGGAAGGATGCAGCGGTGTCCGGGGTGAGCGGGAGGATGGCGCGGGTGAAAGGGGGAGAGCGCGAGGGAGGATGCGGAAGTGGCAGTGTGCGGGGTGAGGGGGAGAATGGCACGGGTTGAAAGGGGAGAGCGCGAGGGAGGATGCATATGCGGCGGTATGCGGGGTGAGAGGGAGGACGGTGCCGGTGAGCGGGAGGATGGCGCGTTGGTAAGGGGGAGAAAGTGAGGGAGCGGGTGGAAGGGGGAGAGCGTGAGGGAGGGTGGGGGCGGTCAGGCATGGTGAGGTGAGCGGGAGGACGGCGCGATTGGAAGGTGGAGAGCACAAGGGAGGATGCGGATGCGCGTGTGTGTAGTGGGGTGGTGGTGTGAGCGGGAGGATGGCAGCACGGGGGGAAGGGGGAGACAGTGAGGGAGGCTGCGGAGTGGAGTAGCAGAGACTGTGGGGTCCTGCCAATAAGCATGCGCTCTCTCTTCTTTTTTTCCTTAGGTAATAAAAGGATTTGGTTGGGAGAGCTGCCGGAGACCCCCTTCACTTGAATTCACTATTCATTATTTGATGGACTTTACCCAAGGACTGGTTTTTATAATATTTTTTCATTTATTTATGTTTGTTTGTTTATCACTGTTTCATTTATTATAGAAATAGTATATTGAATATATTCAATTGGATATAATCCCTTCACTTTAGTATCATCAACTGTATATAATAGTATTTTACTTAGATTTAGCACTATAGTGTCTGGCGCTACTATATATGTTGTTTCTTTTTGTTTTATATATATGTATATATATATATATATGCAAATGTAAATACAACTGTATGCTCATCTGCATGTCTTAGGCCTCGGCCATGCTCCCTGCTGGCATGCTGAGGCGCGCTGAGGTGCAAGGAAAGCGGGTGCTTTCCCTGGCCTAGCGGTTGCTTACCGCACGCGCTGTCAGCGTGCCGTCAGGGGGTGGGCCGGGGGTGGGCGCGTCACTGGCCGGGGGCGGGCCAGTGACGTCACGGAGCTGGTTCACCCTCATTGGGCGAACCGCTCACGTGACCAGCCTACGCGCCGGCAAGCGGGGGAATTTTAAATTCTCCTAAGACCTGCGCTTCCACAAGCGCACAGAAGCGCAGGTGAGCCCCTACTAAAGCCGCTCTAATTGCGGCTGTAGGGGCGCAGTGCTGAGCGGGAGCGCGCGTTAGCACGCTTCCACCAGCAAGTGCTAAACATGGCCAAGGCCTTAGGCAGGTCTGCAACCCCGCCTTTCACCATTATCACCCAGCACACAGCACTTCCACTGCAGCAAGGGATTCTGGGAAATGACATGCAAATGAGCACACAGTGCCACTTTTTGCTTCAAAAACCATTTTTAACATGGTTCCCTATAGGCTTAAGCTTGCTGCATGGTCACAGCTTTGAGCACAGCCGGGGTTAAGGTGCATACCCAGAAAACCCACCCACAGACAGCTGGATCTCATCAGTGTGGGGTTGGTTAACTGGGTATGCAGAGAAGCTAAAGGATGGGGTTTACCATACTGAGTTAAGTTATGGTGAGTAAAAAAAGTGACAAAAACCCTCCACAGCAAAGCAAATATGCAAATGTTAATACAACTGTATGCTCATCTGCATGTCTTAGGCAGGTCTGCAACCCCACCTTTCACCATTATCACCCAGCACACAGCACTTCCACTGTGCACAATGTCCTGTACAGACCGGAGAATGGGCCTGTACAACCCTTTTATGTTAAGACTGTGGATCACAACTGGCGGGAAGTGAGAAAGCCTGATCCCCGTCATTATTATTGAAGTTAAGGTTCTCCATGTTGGGAGGTACCCAATGTTTATGTATTCGCCATCATGGGTGTGACAGTCAAGTGTACATATACAGTACTAATCAATTCTGTTTGTATATTCACAGATTGTTCACCAATGGTACAGCAAATTAGGTCCAAGTGGGGACCATTGGATTCCACCTGAGGGAGAGTGTAGCCCTGGTAAGAAATTGGGCTATAGTTCTATCCTCCTCCTGGAATAATCCCTTGTAAGAAGTCCAAAGGCGAAGAGTGTGCAGCGCACAGCAATGAGTGAAGAGAGCAGGTCTGGCAAACGAATCCTTTATTGAGAAGCCATAAAATAGAGAGATGCAACCCTTCTACGCGTTTTGTGCTAGTGCACTTTATCAAGAAGTCCGTAGAAGGGTTGTATCCCTCTATTTTATGGCTTCTCAATAAAGGATTCATTTGCCAGACCTGCTCTCTTCACTCATTGCTGTGCGCTGCACACTCTTCGCATTTGGACTTCTTATCCTGACCAGCAGCATGCCTTGGAAGGGAGCCACTGGGGGAATACAGTAACGTTAGTACATTACCTGGGGCCAACCCAATGAGGTAGGGGAGGGTGTCTCTGGGCAACCCCCCCCCCCAACGTTCAGGGTTATCATAGAGCCCCATCACTGGTTTAGTACTGTTACAATTTGAATAGTCATTACCCAGGTTGTGCTCCCTTCCACCTTAAATACATGGACCATAGCACTTTTGAGCACCAAGACCTCACCCAACTAATCCCTGGTAAGGGCAGGTTGCCAGGAGTTATAATGGGTTTCCCCCACTTCAAGTACTTGCCCTAAGTGGTGGAGGTAGGTCACCTGGCCCTGTGTCAAAGCAAGAGACACAGGGGCGGTGCCTGCTGATATCATAAAAGAGCAGTGCACTTCCTATTTAGGCTGTGTCTGTCTAGTGTGTGACAAGAGTTAGTTAGTGAGCTGAGAGTTCGAGTTGGAGAAGGAGAGTGATCAGCTCATGAGTAGAGCTGATCCAACCATAGTGTAGGGAAGTGGACCAGTACCTCTCACCCTGCTTAGGGGGTGAGGGAAGAGTTAGCCCCACTCTGGATGCCCTCGATCCAGAGTGGTGGCAGGGAGGGACCATCCTAAAGGAGAGCAATCTAAGTGGATCAGACACCCTGTACCTGTCTGCTGCTGCTGCTGCTGCTGCTGCTGCTGTGAATAAAGACTGCTGCTTTTAAAGAAAGACAAACCTGTGTGAGACTGGAATCTCTCATCCCTGTGTGGGAACACTCTGGTAAGGATTCCACCCCGCATTCATGGGGCTTACTAAAGATGGAGGCGCTGCACCACTGCATGAGAACGAAGGCATCCACCCCAGAAACCTGTTCCTGTTATCCCCCATGTCATCGCGGGAGACTCAGGCCCTCCTGTTGCCAACAGGTATGCACCACACAAAGACATGTAGCCAGACCCAAGTACACCTTAGGGGGCCCGATCTGCGATTGGCCCAGAGAGTGGGGGTTACACTAGTTAAACATATGCAGTCCACAACTTCCTTTAGATTAGCATGTTTCCCAGCCCCAAACATATATTTTGATATGTGCAGATATACAACAGTCTTAGAAAGTAAAGTCTTATCTGTCTCTCTGGTAGCTGTAGGGGGGAATCCTTCTCTGCTCTCCTGGTGTAGCCTTTTTGTCCTAAGGCACATCCAGCTTTCAGGTTTTAGAAGTGTTCTCCCCCTTGTTGTCTTGTTGTCTGGCTGTTGCTTACATCTGCTCAAGACTTCTCTGTCCCTTCCTGTTTCAGCCCACGTGTGAGCTCAGGAGTCTCCCCTTCCTGTCTCAGGAGGAGCCATTTCTCTAACAAACCTCCAATCAGCCAGGTGCTGGTCAATTAACCAGCACACTGCTGGATTAGAGGCAAGTTCTCTGAACAGGGAAAAGTCCCCTGTTAAAATTGTCTTTCACCGATTTGGCTATTAGTGGGTCCAGAGTATAATGAGCTTGGATTTCGTCAATAATTATTTTCCGCAAATTCAAAGGGAGCGCTGTCTTTCCCTTCTTGCCATCATAATTCACAATATCGACCCACTGATTGTACATCGTAAAATTGACATGGTGTTTCATAATGAGAAGTGCAAATCTGGCCACCTTTCCATCACATCTGCTTAAGTATTTCTCCTGTATGCTGTGTGTGAGGTCAGTTAATGTGATGTCTGGGATCATGAGCGGCTCAGGTCATATCTCCTGTGCCATTTTCTGCTGGACTAGGCTGGGTGCAGTGGGTGGTGGAGCGTGGGCGCTTATGCCAGTGGGTGAGGGTACTTGCACTGTACTTATTGCCATCTCTGGTGTCATTTGCAACTGTACTCTCCGTGGTGCAGCAGGTGGTGCAGCAGGCGTGCTTGTGAGGAGGGTAGAGTGTCAGGGAGGATGCTTTCTTCCGGGCATACCTGTGCCCTTACCTGGATTGTCATCTGCACGGGTGGGTGGGTGTACCCCAGTGGTGATGACGAGGGTGCATGGGTTGGGTGCTGTCCCTCCTGGTCACCCACTGATATCTGCCCTACAGCAAGTGAATAATAGAGCCGTGCGATGTTACTGTTAATGTTGTCCATGCGAGCACCCATGACCCTCTCCATCCTCTCCAAAAGTAGATCCACCTTGGCCTCCATTCTTTACCTGTATTGCAGTGTTCGGTTGCAAGGTATTTCCTCAATCCTTATCTCTTCCAGTATGCGCCGTCGGAGCTGGTGCTGGTGAATGGTTTTCATCTGGTAGTGGTAGTGCCTCAAAGTTGTCTGTTGATGGGAGGGGCCCCTCTGCTTGAGCATGAATGGTGTGTGATTCGCCTTTTTCATCCTCAAGTTCCTCGCCTTCATTCTTGAGTAGGCCTTCTACTTGGGCACGAATGGGGTGGGATTCACCTTGTTCATCCACTGCTTTTGTCTCGAGTGGGCATTCTGCTTTGGTATCAATGGGGCAGGGTACATCATGTTCTGCATCCGGGGGGGGCTAGGCACGCACCTTTTGCTCTTGATGAATCTAACTCTCCTTTGTATGACTTCTCCCAGTTTCTTCCTTGTATAGCCCAGCCCAGGATTCTTTGCCTTGGGAGCTTTCGGTACCATTTCTTTATGCACCTTTGCCCTTCACTGGGAAATAGCTGCCACCTTTCTCTTTGTCGCGGCTGGGACAGCAGCATCAAGACTCTTGCTGCGTTTGTAGAATCAGGTATGGTCCATGGCAGAATACAGTATGAAGCACAATACAAAGGGGAGAGGGGAAAAGGGTGCTCCACCGTTGATAAACTTCATCCAGTAATCAATAAATCTTGAAGGGCCCCAAATAGACTATAGCGGAGTGGGTATATTTGAAAATGGCCTGTGAGTCACAAATATATACCAAGATCAGTGGTAATTAAGAGGAAGCGTAATCATGCTCAATTCACCTCACATACACCTTATATGAACGATCCAGGTAAAGGTACTCATCTATAATGGTCATAATAAGTAATTATAAACTTCTTACCCACTCCTGTAGTCTCTGGTGGTCCACTGTGGCATGCCAGCCATTTAAATAGGAATCCAGAGCAAAGAGAAAAAAAAGCAAATAGCGCACTGCCAGGGAGTCAGGTGGTGAAAAAGTAATTTATTTATGATCAAAAATGATCAAAGATAAAAATCCCCCTAACACCGCATCTATACGTAGTGTTAGGGGGATTTTTCTTTTTGATCATTTTTTGTGTTTATTTGCAGGGTGGCTCTGCCAGGGATCGCGGTGCATGTTCTGAGTGTCTCTGGGCCATCCGGAGTGGCACTGACAGGTGGGTGTGTAGCAGTCACAGTCCAAAGTTTCCATTGGCTGAGGTGCGGTGCACGGACCAATCAGTGGCCCGAAGGTACGTCCTTGGGGGGCGGGGATACATTGTGAACTGCCAGGCCCATGGTGAGGTATACAATAATTGCAGCACTCTAGTGGGCATGCGCAGGCGGACGGAGGGGGCGTGTTTACCCATCGGCATTTCGTCCGAGATGGTGGTGCCTCGCGTGACATCATGCGCATGCGCAGTGGAGGGGTGTGTCAGTTTTACCAATTTGCTTTAATTATTTGGGATTAAGAGAGGGGTATATAAGAAACCCAGCTTGCTCCATGCCCTATACTCCTTGATAAAGGACCTACCCATCCAAAACGCGTAGGAGGATCTTTGTTCCCCTCCTGGGGTGATGTTTTTACTGGCGATGTGCTGAAATAAATAGGATATTACTTTTTCACCCCCTGACTCCCTGGCAGTGCGCTATTTGCTTCTTTTTTCTCTTTGCTCTGAAGCACAATACAGTCTCTGGGCAGCAGTTGCTTCTGATTAAGATATAGTACTGTATACAGTACATTATGTGTTGTACAGCAAGTTCAGTTTATTGACAGTACTCTTTAATCATTGACATTTTGTTATTACTATAGGACGGCAAAACTGGTTGTGGGTGACCTTAGCAACGCAAATTATGAACACTGTGTGGAAGATGTTAGAGAGATTCTGCTTAAGGATCATACCCAGACAATGTCTGAATCCAGCATAAAGAGAATGAGACGAGATTTGGGATGGAAGTATAGACGTGTCAAGTAAGGTGTTTTACTGCAATAGTGTTGTTCAGTATGCCCAATTGGCAAGAATGTGCCTGTACAATTACAGTACATTACAGTACAGCTCAACCCCGTTATAGCGCGATCCGACACCTCGTTGGCCAATTTTTTCTTAAGTGAGTCTCTGTCTCATATGGACCCTTTTCTAAAGAGGAGGATAAGTGGCTTTGCATGTGTGGCTTCATGTTTACAGGTTCACTTATAAGTTCAAAATTGCATGCTAGAGTGGAATTTAGAAAGGTATAACATTTCATTTAGCCATTATATATGTTTTTAAATATCATTGCAATAACTAATCATATATAATATATTTTTTAAAGCATGATATTGCTTGTAAACTTGTGCTCAAAGAAATGTAAGTTTGTGCCTTTAAGTGACCATGTACTGTTGGGAACATTTCATACAACTGAGCACCATTTAAAAAATAAATATTTTCACTTTGGTATTTTCTTGGTTTTAAACTTTACAAATAACATCAGTAATACTCATATTTCCTATTTAATAGAGAACAACCACCTTAATATAAACGTACAAAAATAATATCTATGCGTATTTGGGGTGGTATAAGAGAAAGGTATCTTTGCATATTGTATAAATGTGTGTTTGGGGAGGTATAAGAGCGGTAATTCTAGTAAAAACTACACTAAATATTTTAGATTTAAATAATATAACTAATATGTAAATTAAACCAGACCAATAATACTACAGTATCTCTAAAACATATACCATTGATAAATAATTCAGATGATTACATGTAACCAACAGCATACAGTAGCTTTCACTTCATCATACAAGAGCCACTCATCATTAAGGAGCACATGTGAGTAAAACATGTGGGCAGGGCACATCTTGGAAGGGGCGTCGCTTGGGAAGCTGCAGGTTACTTGTCTTCATACTGTAGTCTTGTTGCGTTTGCTTCCTCTACTCAGTCTACTGGAGGCTGCCAATGTGTTCTATTTGGATTCTTATTCTGGGACCTCGGGAGCTCTCCTTGGTGCTGACCTATTTGGATCTCCGTGGGCTTCTGTGACATTGGTTCAGCAAGAGGTACAGTAGAAATCACGGGAGAGAGGCTAATTGGACGGTAATACAGTAGAAAGAGATGCCGTTGGAATTTATGAAATGTTCATTTTTTGGAATTGCAATATGTATATTTTGATTCCATTCAAACGCATTAAGATAAAGCAGTGTGTACAGCTTGGAGTTACAATGAGTTGAGGTAATACATGCTACATTATTACTTACAAAATTGACAACCTAATATTTAAAACTTCATCAATCGATAGCCAAATGTTTCCCTTCACTGCTCCCCATAAGGGTTATGGGGTTGGTGTATCAAGGCCAATTTGGGGCAAAATAATTACACCAGATGTACCAAAGTAAAAAAAAAGAATAATAGACATAAATTTTACACATCTGGGGCAGTTATTTTACACCACATTTGCCTTGATGCATAGACACCCATAAGGTTACTTACTGTAGTAATATTTTAAATTAAGTTCCTGATTCTTTTTTTCATGTTGTACTGTACATGGTTTTGAGACTCATTGACTTTAACACTAAACGTTTGGTAGATCAGGTACTGTACCTTATTTACTATTGGCACCTAACAATACATAAAACGGAGAGCGATCGAAGGTGTAATATTTGAACTCATTTTGTGTGAGTACTGAGTCCACCAGACTTGATGAAGGATTATTACTTACTTTTTTTTTGCTTTCAATTAAGTTTTGTTAATTTTGTATTGTAAGATCCTTGTGCTCTAGTTTGGAATATCACAGCTGCAGGGGCATCTTAATATGGGAAATTGTCAGCGTGATTGCTGAAAATCAGAACGGTGTGTGGTTTAAGTGTAGCATGTCCAGTAGGTTTTGGGGTTATACTACACTGAGTTTGATGTGTATCTATCTGGTCCTTGTTTTGGTAGCAGGGAGAATTGTATGGGAATCACAAACCTGCACTATAGACAAAGATACAAACGTTCTGTTATCTAAAGTGAGTGATTTAGTTCATTTGATTTCAACCTGGTATTGGAGACTTACATCAAAAATCCGTTTGTGAAATGCGACGGCAAAAAACACAGCACATTATTTAATATCAATCCCTACCCAAACTATTGTTGAAACAAGTGAGCGGGTCTTATCCAGTGGATAATTCTGCTTGTCATGTAGCTGGTTACAGCCTGGACATTTCTGTTTGCAGTTTTCTTCAGAGAAAAGTAAAAGGCAGCTGTTTTCTCTAATGCAAATTATGGAAAAGATGCCTGTTAATGAAAACTTATTTTCTAAAGGGAACACAGGAAAAAAGGAACACATAGCAGCATATGCATTACTTCAAAAGTGTTTTAATTACTGCGCATACCAATCTGAACGTGTGTGTATATATTTTACATCCGATTGGAGGCAATAGGATTTTTTTTATTGATAAACCCGGTGAAATCCACCCCCTCCCCACACACAGAATTTATCAAAGTTTCCCTTGATACAAAGATCTCATAATGTTGATTCGTCTTAAAAAACGATTTTCCCCCTGCTTTGCTCAATCACCCTAAAATAAAATTGGAGGGGGCCCTTCTGCTTTAAAAAATATGCTTAACCTACATGAGAACAAACACAGCTCTCTGACAGTCTTGCCTGTAACGTTTTGGTGTTCATTTTGTTTGCAACCTAAAATAAAGTTGATTCCATTACTGGAAGCTATTGTAGCACATTGCTAGTCAATGGGTGAAGAGAGAAGCGGGCCTGGGAAAGGCATCTCTGAGGTGGGCGTGGTCACAATAAGGGGCCTCGTCAGTCCTCCTCCCCTTTGAATGTTGTGGTTCTGTCACAGATTACACGTGCTTTGTGCTGTTCCTGATACTGGTAATTTGCAGAAGGGTGCTCTGTCTTTGCTGCTGCAGAGAGTTGCAATGTGCCCAGTCTTGTATGTTGAGATCATTACAGGAGGTTAGTAGTGCATCCTTTATTGCTTGAATATTTGTTTTGGACATTGCATTTTTAACTTGCCATTTTTAATGTTGCCCATGTTATGTAGTTTTGGATAGAGGCGCTTATTTTTTTGTTTATGATCGTGCAATGGTGTTAAACATTTATTAGAAGTTGGGTTTGGAGTTTTCTAGCTCTAATTACAAAAGAAAGAAAGCTGTAGCTTTAAATAAGATGGCGTATGATATTTACAAAATTACACTGTAGGATTTTTTGGTTTTCACTGTAAGTGATTGTGTGAGGTGTTTGCATTCATTCTGTTCTCTTAAGTGTTTAAAACAGCATTGGGTTGTGTTTTATCTCATTCTACGTCTTCTTCATTTTATTTGTGTTTAATTGATGACACTCATATATATAATGTTGGACACGCGTGGTTGGTTCAACATTGATTAATTTGTGAAATTGTTGTTAAAGAGTGTTTAAAATATTCCAGAAATTCTCATTTAGTTTTATATTTTGCTCTTGATTAAAACTTTTTTTTGTTAAATTCTTGTTTATGTCATACAGTGTCAAGGCTTTTGCATAACTAATATATACTCTAAAAACAAAATTGTAAGATAGTAAAAAGGTAATCTAGTCATAGAAAAAAACTGCAAATAGATACCTCACCACCGAACTTTTCTGAATAATAAAATTCAATTGCTTGGGAAATGTAGTTAAATCGCTTGCAATTCCTGAATGACCAGAGATGGTCCTCAATAACCTTATCCCGTGATGTACCATTTCAACATCTTGACTTGAAGGTTGTCCTTTGTCCAGAGGTACTGCCATCCAATCGGTACCCTTCACATTATAGAGAGGAGCTGATTTTTTTTTAACTTACTATGAAAAAATGGGCCATCTATTTCAATATTTTACATTTCTTTCTTGCTACTGCTGTCTATTGACATTTCTCAGTTTATTTTATGTATTTATTTTTTGTCATATAGTTCCATAAAAGCATTGTATTGTTTTTGTGTATCTTGCAGCATCCTAATGATGAGCTTAAAGTTTTCTTTAAAAACTCTATCTAAAGTCAAACTTTTTTTGAACTGAACTTGCTGGCAACTTTACGACAGGTTGAAACCAATTGCATGTTAGCAAGTTGCATGCTATTTTTACTGTCTGTTTAAAAGGTCAGATAAATGAAAAATGCAGTTGCATACACATCTTGTCATTAAGTCGTTTCACTTTGTATGCATATGGGTGCTTTTAACAAGGCTGTACATACTGTTCATGTGAAAATATAAGGGCACACAAAAAAATGGATGAAATACTAGGTAAAAAAAATAGGTGCACATGGGGAACACAGAGGAACCCTATTTCCTCCACTAAATATGGTAGAAAAAAAGGGGGGTGGGGGAGTTCCCAGCACTCAATAGCAACAAATGAGAAGAGAAGGGGGAATACGCCAAATTGAATTTAATGAGAAAAAAGTTCTCACAAAGTAAAAGTAAAAACACGAAACTGCAGCTATAAAGGAAAGAGGGGGACAACATTTCGGGGATGTACCCTTTCCTCAAACCTGTTCCCAGAGGTCACACTGACCAGAGGTACATCCCTTAGCCGTGTATAGTCAAAAGACTCCCTAACACACACCAATATAGTACAGTGGATAAAGGTCCTGCTCTGGAGAGTAATGTCCAAATGTCCAGTACACTGATGGCTGTAATCAAAACAGAATATGTTGATCGGCTGCCCCACTCACCCCCCCCCCCCTGGATTTTCCCTTTTCTTCCCTTTCCCTGTTTCCCCCGCTTCCCCCCGTCCGTGTTCACGTTGTGTGGATTATACTCATATCTGACTATTATGTAGGTGATTTATGGCTGCAGTTCTTTTTTTGATTTTTACTTTGTTAGAAAACGTTTTTCTCATTAAATTCAATTTGACTTATTCCCCCTTCTCTTCTCATTTATTGCTATTGAGTGCTGGGAACTCACCCCCACCCTTTTTTTATACTATTCGTGCGGTTACATTCAAATGTGTCATTTGTTTAAGTAGCACTTACAGTATTATCCATTTTTGGTCTGGAGAAGTGTAGTTTTAGTTGCTGATTTCACAGTAAACACTTATTCTTTCTCAATATGTGCCTTTGTACTACAGTACCCTGGTTTTAGACATCTATAGAACTTTTCTAATTAGTTTTGAGAATGGGCAGATATATGTTAATGCCTAAATACATTGGTGGTTAAGCTATTACCACTCTTTCACTGTTACAGGACACATGTATGTATACTACAAAAGGAAGTTACAGTATGGATCACTGATGTCACTGTGAAATTATTCTAACGTGTAGAAATGTAGTACATGCAAGCCCTAATACAGTACTCTTCTTTTGATTGAGCCCATATTTATAATATGTTAGAGCAGGAGTTTCAATAGGGGTTTCTAGGAACACATGGGATCCCCCAGGCATTCCTAAAGGGTTCCTTTGTATGTATGTATGTATGTATGTATGTATGTATGTATGTGCCATTAATGTATATAGCGCTTTATAGCAGTAGTACACGTGACCATCATATAAATAACAAATAATATAAAGAACACATAAAAGGGAGAAGTGGTTCAGGCATAAAAGTAACATTTAGGAAAAGGAGTCCTTGCTCCAAAGAGCTTACAATCTAATTGTTTTCAGGTCATTTGAAATTTGTTCCAAATACAGAAGAACTTGCAATGCATCTGATCTCAGATGTGCTATTAGAGAGAGTAGGGATTCCTTACAATACATCTGATATCAGACGCGCTATTACAGAGGATTGGGGTTCCTCTGAATTTCACAATATAATTAAAGGTTTCCTTAACGAAAAAAAGGTTGAAAACCAATGTGCTAGAGACTTTCAAACCAAACTCTGCTAACGCATCTCAAACAAGTAAAGAAAATAAATGGATTCAGCTTCACTTTTGTTGACGTGTTGGCTGCTAGAGCATCCATCAATAGCATTTAGGAAATACACAAAAAAAATTAGTTAATGAAGATTGGGAATTTCTGTAGAAAACGTCCTGATCGGCTGCTTCGGCTCCTATAAAATCAGCCCCTAAATTGTATAATCATTTAATTTCCCATTGGGAACCCTTCTAACTACTCTTAAGGGGCGCTTATAGTGCCCGGCGATGGCGGTGCGCCGTCGCATGCGCTTATAGTAAGCGCGATGGTGACGGAGCGACGTAGCGACCAAAAATTTTGAAGTCAGTAGAATTTGATTTTGGGAGAGACAGTCACCACATGTGACTATCTCTACACCAATCACAGAGCGCCTATTGCACTCTGCCCTCCACCTTCGTGACATCACTGGCCTTGTCGCCAGCGACATCGCTCAAAGTTGAACTGCAACTTTCGCCAATGGCGACGGTGACGTAATCGGTCGCGTCACCGGCACTATAAATGTGGCCTAAGGCAACCTTAGGTACTATGGGACATTGTTAGTTATACAGCTAATTCAATAGGAACCGATGTGGCCGGTCATTTTTTTTCGACCAATTGGTACAATTGGCTGGATTACACTAAATTAGCTCCATACTATGTTGCATCTTTAGGAAAATCTGCACTGCATGTGCTTAAAAATATTGAATGAGTGTTTGCAGTCAGATGTATCTTTTGGAAACATTTAAAAGAATATGTACATTTTTTTTAATATCATTTATTTGATGCCGTTTAGTTAAAATTTCAGTTAGGACAAGTGTGACCTTTCTCTCACTTGTATATTTTAGTGTGAATTTAAGTGCTACTGGGACAAAAAATATATTCTTCTATACTCTGTGAGCTTTCCTTGCCTGACCATCTATGTCTCTATACGGACATATTACTTAGAATACTTATATGTGACCTCCATTTTTGTACATTGTAATATCATCAGAGCAGGGATGTGCAGTGGTACCATCACGCCAGTGATATATAAAGCATTGGGGTGCCCCCCAGTGGCTGAAACATGTAATGAAAGCACAACATGTACTGGTCTGTTACTGTACTGTATGTAGAATGTTGAAAAAGTTTTATTTGCACATTCATTTGCTGGAAGGTATTATATGGGAACCTGGTAGGACACAGGAACACTGTTTAATACAGTTTGACAGACACTTTCCATTTCATTGTAGTCTTTAGTCATATCTGTCAACTAATCCCACACAATCAGTAGACCTACTATTATTTGAGTCAGTTCTGGGCGTGATGTGGGATTTATATTACTAGTTTTTTCTATTTTTTCTATACCAAAACAAAACTTTGTATTTCAGAACCTTAAGTATGATAGTTGAATTTAAATCGAATACTTTACTGAAATTGGCAGATCTTTCCAATGGAAAGCCTGGCCTCTTTCATTGCAAGCAAGTATAACATTCATATGTGTAATCATATCTACAATTCGACAACATATACTGCATAGGAGAAAGGTGAGGATGAGGGGTTAACACCAATTCTTTTGTCCTAAGAACAATTAATAGCTTTTACCAGACCACCAGATATATAACACCAATGATCTATCTTTGATTATTCAGTAGTTAAATAAAAAATATTTTGGACTGCAGTTATGATTACAAAAATTTACAAATGCGTTATTTACATCAGTTATGCACGTATATGACGATTGCATTACAGTACATGCATCGATAAGTGGAAAAAAGGTACAGTAGTGCTTCACTTTTAAGTACATTTTCGCTTTATATACATGCTCTGGACCCATTGTGTATGTTAATGCGGGGTATGCCTGTATTGCTTTCAGCATGTAACTGAATCTTTTATTACGTATAGTAGACAATGTTTTTATAGCTGGATCGTGTTGAAATGTTGTGCTGTTTCCTTCATTGATTTGTTACTTAAGTACTTATCCTGTTAAAATTCACTTTGTAAACAAGATCATTTTGAGCTGCACATACAGTACACATCTGTATTTTGACTTTCTAGCTAGACTGGCTTGCTTTTCAGTGAGAACATATGTAAACTGTAAGTGTATTTTAGGAAACTTTATACACAGCCACTTAAAGGAATATGACAACTAAGTCTCCTTGTTTGCAGAACAAATCCAAGGAAATAAATCAGATATAATGGAATTTTGTACACATTTTGCAACTCAAGATCATTTTTTTAAGTTAAGCACAAGAAAATATTTAATATAACTAGGCTATATGATATTATGAGTTCCGGGTGCCAGGAACATAAAGCATGGTCTCCAAAATCTATTTGTCAAATGCTAAATGTGAGTGTTTATTAAAATTAGCACATTTACTTGCATTTTGTAAAACCTCACGAAAGTATGGAACAAATGTGGATCTCCAGCAGAGCAAGGAGTCTTTTCATTTGCATGGCTTTTATGGATACCCATATAACACTTATATTTACTGAATGTATATATCTGTATGTGTATACATATACAATATATAAATTATAAGGTTTCATTATAATTTAATTATTGATTAAAAACACGACTAGCTCTGCATTCCTTCCCTCTGTTCCCTCTTGTAATATCCAGCTAGCAATCCCCCCCTCCCACACTTTTTACGCTATGATCATTTGGTTCCCACTGGTGAGGAAGAGGGGGAAACCACTCCACATAATTTCTTGGTTATTTTATATATGAATAGTTTTTATATATATTAAATAAAATGGTGCTAAACACCACAGTGGTTTTTATTTAATTATTTAATGAAATGTTCCACAATGACAAAGCCACTTTACCTTTTGTTTCAATATTGCCCCTTATTCCCTCTAGACTGTAAGTGCTCAGGAGCCGGACCCTGTATCTGTTAGCTCGTGTTTATCCTTATTTGGTATGTCATTCTATTTATGTAATTATAGAATCTCTATATCGTTATAGATGTCTATATCTCTATACTGTATGTTGCTGCTTTACAAATAAACAATAATTATAATAATTATATGTATATATGTGTGTATAGTAACTAGAATCCGCAGCACTCAAGAATGAATTGCAAAAAGGAATTTAATTATACCACATGGCAAACCATAAAAAATGTGCGACTTTTGGACCCCAAAAGGTCTTTTCTTAAGCTCCTACCTACAGTGTTTCAGACACTGACTTATATAGTGAAAGTAGTTGGAGCCAAAAACTGTGATTGAAGCTGTCACTGGGTAAATGCCTACAGGTGTTTGTTGCACGGGAGAAATACAATGAGCATGTGCAGTGCAGAATAACAACAATCGTGAATGAATCAGAGAAAATAAAGTAAAGTACCAACAGTGCACGCATACAGATACTCCTAACATGAATTGCAAATGAAATACCCTCCCATATTGTCAATGTAGGTATCCCGGCAGGTCGCGATCCCTGTCAGACCTCCTAAACACATAGTTCACATATTGGATATATCTGGACCTGCCAACGGCGTCCTTGGCAATGCTCGTTGCCAAGCGGTGCAATGTGCATGCGCGCGAGGGGAATCCCTTGGTTGCACATCCGTGTACTGCAGTTGGATGCCGCAGAGCATCCTAAGTGTCCATAGCAACCGCACAGCTCTGAGAGAAAAGTCCGTTCTCACAGCTTAAGTGGATAAACAGCAGGAAATGCAATGTGGGCATTTCAAAAACCAGCAATGACACTAAAGAAATACATGTCTATGTATAAGGCTGAGATTATACTCTCCACGCATGCGCCATCGCGGCCTAAGGGACAGAGACAGGGCAGGACTAAGGTATATCACAAGAGACAAGAAATACATATGTAACAGTACTGAACAATATCCCAAAATAGAGACCAGAGGGGTATCTGAAAGTGTCAAAAGATGCCAGAAACTGTTAAACAAACCTACACATGAATATGTCAGTAACTACAAGCAAGGGAATAAAGGCTCAGGGGTTCAAAAGGATAAACACCTAAGTCCAGGTGTCACACTACTTCGAAGGCCTCGGCCATGCTCCCTGCTGGCGCGCTGAGGCGCAGGGAAAGCGGGTGCTTTCCCTGGCCTTGCGGTTGCTTACCGCACGCGCTGTCAGCGGGCCGTCAGGGCGGGCGCGTCACTGGATGGGGGTGGGCCAGTGACGTCACGGAGCTGGTTTGCCCTCATTGGGCGAACCGCTCACGTGACCGGCCTGTCGCGCCGGCAAGCGGGGGAATTTTAAATTCCCCTAAGACCTGCGCTTCCGCAAGCGCGCGGAAGCGCAGGTGAGCCCCTACTAAAGCCGCTCTAATTGCGGCTGTAGGGGCTCAGTGCTGAGTGGGAGGCTGCAGTCCCAGTCACTGCCATATCAAGCCCCGCCCCCCCAGTCCAGCCGGTCCCAGTCCCTACCTTGTCACGCACCTTTCCCCAGCAGTGCGCGACAGGTTTTCAGGGAGGCATGCGGACGTCATGGCCACACCCCCACAAACGCCCCCTCCCGTCGCAAACCTTCCCTCTCCCCCAGACCGCAGTGTAGCGCTGTGCACGCGCCACCCCCCACCCCCCCCCCCCGCCAGGCGCGCGTGCCACAGTGAAGACTGGGGACTCATCCATGTAGGAACCTAGGAGACCACACTCTCTCTCTCTCTCTCTCTCTCTCTCTCATGCAACATAACATTTAGACATAACAAGGATACAGGGAAAGGTCACAGACCAAGATGCAACAATTCTTCTGCAAACATATTAACCCCTGATTCCTGAGGTGCTGGAACCAAGCAAAGACATACTACATAACATATAATGCAATACCAATGTATTATTGGTATTGACGTAACCTTTATTAACAGCAGCCATATTTAGCCCTACTGTCACACGCCGTTCCTGGCTGGGGCCGCCCTCATCGCTTGACGATGGCCAAGCGACCTCTCTGGTGGATCTGTAGTAACCTTAACGTTGTCCGCTCTCCTGGCCTTGGCTGAAGCTCAGGACTCTTAGGCTTGTCAGTGAGCCCCTGCAGCCGCAATGATAGCGGCTTTAGCAGGGGCTCGCGCACGCGTCCGCAGGTGTGCAGAGGCGTAGCTGTTAATTTTTTTTTAGTTTAAGCGGTCACGGGAGCGCTGGGCCGGTCACGTGAGCAGTTCGCCCAATGAGGGCGAACCAGCTCCATGACGTCGCTGACCCGCCCCCCGACGGCGTGGGAACTAGGGCCAGGGAAAGCACCCGCTTTCCCTCAGCCTCAGCGCGCCTCCACACGGCTGCAGTCTTTATGGACTCAGGCATAGAGGAATCACTCTGCTTAACCTACTTCCAGTTTATTACAACTCCGAATCTAGCATGCAGTATGATGCTGGGCTTTACATGGTTTTTTCACTTTCCTCAACTAAACAATGAAATAAAATACTTATGAAAGAGTTTGTGTGCAGGTAAGGGCTTTATATCCTCCGCTATGCAACATCCAGGTTCTTCAACCCTCACTAAGGGGGTCATGCAGTAAGCAAAGTGACCTTTTGCCCGTTTTGTGCCAAAAATGCCTACTACAATTCAGTAAGCCCCGAGACGTTGGCGAAAAGCGAAAAAAACGCCATGTTTTTGGTGCTTTTTTTCCGGCAGAGGCGCTTTTCGCCGCTACTTGCCAGTTTTCCAACCCGCTCAATTCTAGTAGCCCCGAGCAGCGTTTCGCCGCTACTCGCCGCTCTAGAATGGAGATTTTCACGCAAATCCGTCACGGCAACTCAAGTTGGCAAGTTGGTGGGGGAGAAGCATCGGCAAGGGTGACACTTAGAAAAAATCAGGCCTTTTTCCTGCCTGGGATTGACGCCAGGGGTCTCCGGAGCTGATACCCATTAATACCAGTACTGGAGGCCCCAGGCATGCATCCGAGGCAGGAAAAATGCATTTACAGCCCACTTCATTACCTTAGCGGCTAACCGCTAAGGCAATGAAGGGGTTAACCACCCGTGCCAGGTTTATTATGGGTAGCAGGGGTGGGTGAAGGGGGTATTTGGCCCTTGGTGGGTGTTTAGGGCTTGCGGGGGGGGGGGGGTTGTGGGTGGACTTAACCCCTTCATTACCATAGCGTTTAATACCGCAACGGTCATGAAGGGGTTAACCCCTCCCGCAAGGCCTAAACACCCACCGTTGGGGCTAATACCCACTTCACCCACCCCCGCTAGCCACAATAAAAAAACTACACACTACAGCCCCACAATAAATAAATATATAAATATATATATATACAGTATGTATATTACACCAACAACCCCTATACCCCCCTAACATACGGTACATATATGTAATTTTTGTGATGCACAGCAATGATACTTAAAAACAAATACTTATAAATAAATACCCCCCCCACCCCCACCGCCCCCTAACACATACAGTTTAGTAATGGCAAAATTACTATTAACCACATATGGATAATAGTGCATTTGCCCATTTCAAATACATAAAGTACTATAAATACATATTGCACTCACTCACCCTTGTCCGGCTACCACGATGAAGGCCATCCTCATCGTCATCACCGTCCATGCCCCCCTCCGATGCTGCAAAATATAAATAAGAATAAAAAAAGCCAATGTAATGTCCCCTAACCCCTTAATCACCTTAGCGGTTATTAACCGCTATAGTCATTAAGGGGTTAACCCACCCTCACCCATCACTCGGGAGACCTATACACCCTCCCCTACTACCCCCCACCCGTGAGGCCTAACCACCCACTACCCACAGGGAGGCCTACCCAACCTGGCTTGGGGACAATACCCCCTTCCCCCACCCCCGATAGCCACAACAATCATATCTATATTTAATAAACAATACATAACCTACCCCCTGTGCCCCCCATAAATACATGGTTTATTCTTTTACTTACAGGGTTAATACCCCAGGCCCATGGGAGTCCCCGGTGGTCCTGCCGGGTGTCCGCAAGCCCCACAGTGGCCCAGTAAAGGGTTTCACACAGGGTCTGGAGGCCTACGGGTGGTCTCCGCGAGTCACCGTGGGCCCCAAATGGGGTCTCCACGGGTATGCCCGTGGGTGTCTTGGGGCCCTCGGGTGGTCCCTGCGGGGCCCCCACATCTGGTTCTTCCCCGCAGGTGTCCCCCGTGAGTTTGCAGCCTGGTCGTCCGGAGAATCCTCAGGTGGTCTCCAGAGGTCCCCGCAGACCTAAGGAACCAACCCTGTATTTAAAATAAATAAACCTGTCCTATACATTAAAATAAATAAATACTCCCCCCCCCCCCCAAACACATACAGTACAGTGATGTGCAAAATAACTATTATCCAGATATGGATAACAGATTATTTGCCCATTATTAAACACATAAAATAGCATTAATAAAGTAAATAAATAGAGTTTTACTTACCCCCTGGCAATTTGATGGTCATCCGGTCATCAAACGGCTCCGTTGGCAAAAGAATACATTGCAAATACTTTGAGATGCCATTTAACCCCTTAACCCTCAGACACCTGTGGGGCTGACCCGGGGCCCCCAGACACCGATTTGGGACCCACTGTGACCCGTGGAGACCACCTGGAGGACCACGGTGCCTGGCGGGGACCACCCGTAGGCCTCCAGACCCTGTGGGCATCCCCCTGTGGGGCCTGCGGACACCCGTCAGGACCACCGGTGACTCCCGTGGGCCTGGGGTATTAACCCTGTATGTAAAAGAATAAATCATGTATTTATGGGGGGGGGGGGGCACGGGGTGGGTGGGTTATGTATTGTTTATTAAATATAGTTATGATTATTGTCGGTAGCGGTGGTGGGGGATGGGGGTATTGTCCCCAAGCCAGGGTGGATAGGCCTCACGGGGTGGGTAGTGGGGGAGGGTGTCTAGGCCTCCCGAGTGGTGGGTGAGGGTGGGTTAACCCCTTAATGACTATAGCTAAGGTGATTAAGGGGTTAGGGGACATTACATTGGCCCTTTTTATTCTTGTGTATGTTTGCAGCATCGGAGGGGGGCATGGACGGTGATGAAGATGAGGATGGCCTTCATCGTGGCAGCCGGACATGGGTGAATTCAATATGTATTTATTGTATTTATTGTGCTTTATGTATTTGAAATGGGCAAATGCACTATTATCCATATGTGGATAATAATACATTTTGCCCATTACTATACTGTATGTGTTAGGGGGCGGGGGGGGGTATTTATTTAAAAGTATTTATGTGTTTGGAAATTATTTTTTTGGGGGCACAGAATTGGTACTGCAGGCCCGCAGGGACACCTGCGGGGAACACCCGAAGGCCACCACCGGCCTATAGTATCATTGCTGTGCATCACAAAAATGTAATATATGTACTGTATGTTAGGGGATATAGGGGTTGTTGGGGGCACAGGGGGTGTGTGTTGTATATTGCAATGTTTATTAGGGGCAATTGTCCCCAATATACATGCTATTATGCCTTAACCCCTTCATTGCCTTAGCGGATAGCCGCAAAGGTAATGAAGTGTAACGCCTGTATGCCCGCAGACCTGGCCAGTCCCCAGTACTGAGGTGGGTAAGGGTATAACATGCACCCACAGCAGTGAGGGCGTGCCCGGAGTGTGGTAGTTGCGTTGCCGGGCCTGGTGAGAAAGGGTTAACGTTATACTTGCTGAGTCCGGCGGGGTGCCTAAGGTCGGAAGGTATTGTCCAAGAGCCAGAGTTCAGGGGTTGGAGAGAGCAGCGTAGTGATGTCCGAAAGCCAGAGCTCTAAGGCAGGAGAAGGCAGCGTAGTCAAAGTCCAAAGCAGAGTTCAAGTTCAAACCAAGGGAATCCAAACAGGGGCAGGGACAGGAACCAGAGCTGAAACAGATAAGGGAGCTGGGCATAGACACTGCACGCACAGGAGCTACAGGAAAGCTATGCAGAGCAAGGAAAGAGAGGACAGACTGGGGTTATAAAGGAGGGAGGACAAATAGCAGGAAGGGGTGGAGCAGGGGTTTGACTGGGAGCTTGCAGGGATAGGTCTGAGAGAGCAGGGGAGGAGAAAGGGAGGTAATCTAGGGTAATGGGCTGCAAGCTCCGGGGGCGGAGCCAGTACCTGGGGAGGATTGGTAAGGTAGAGCGGGTGCGCGCGCCCTGTGTAACACAGTCGCGCGACGCACAAACGCACGAGTATCAGAGCGTGGAGGATGGATCGCGGAGGAGGTGCTCGGCTGGTGAGTATGAGAGCGGGAAGGAGCGGCGGAACCAAGTAGGGAGACGGAGGTACGCCGAGGGGCATGAGTCCCCTGACTGGAGACCAGTGAACGCGCGTGCACAGTGAGGGGACCGCGCATGCGCGTAGATCGCGAACGGGAGCGTGACCGCGGAGCGAGGGAATGAGGCAGAGACCGGGAAGGCAAGGAAAGGGGAGGGTTACCTGGAGGGACCAAGGTGACGGGGACACGCTGGGCAGAGCGAGTCCCCCGATCCGTTACAGGAAGCAGCATGAATGTATTTTTAATAATGTGGGGGAACAGAGGGTCTCCTGAGCTGAACCGCATTGATTTCTGGCTCAGGGACCCCCAGCTTCCCGAGTTACAGGCCCCGCTTTACATGCCGCGGTCACGTGATCGGGATATTTAAATGCAGAGGGATACCGGCACCTCATAAAGGGGCCTGTATCTCGGGAAGCAGGGGGTCCCCGAATCTGAAATCAATGCGGTTCAGCTCCGGAGACCCCCTGCACATCTACACTATGAATAACATTTTATTAAAAATATTTTTATTTGGGCCGAGGTTTGCGCCGAGAGAGTGGCGGATCTCTCTGTGCTGCAGGCTCATCTCGGCAGGTGAGCCCTTCTCGCCAGGCCGACTGTCTCGCCACCGGCAACTAGCCATGTTTTGAAATGTTGCTCTCGCAGGGATTCGCCAGGGATTCAGCCATTTCTGCATACTGCGAGGGCAACACGCACAAAACATGGCAAGTTTAAACCCCTGGCGAAAGCACTTTTTCGCTGCTTAGTGCATGACCCCCTAAGTCGACTCCCTGCAGCACAAACTTGTTTAGTGTCTCTCTCCTTCCTAAACCAACCACATGTACAGTACTGTGCAGTGTCTCCTTCCAACCCCAGAAGCATGTACGGTCATTACGACCCCTCACTAAGGTGTCGGGACTACCTCAAGATGAGGTTGCAACCAAATCTACCTATATACAAACCTTTTCGCTGTCAGAGGGAGGGCTGCACCGCAAGTACACTTCCTGTACTTTCGGGGTCACTCACCAGAGATCCACCACCGACTCCGTTCAGAGATCTAGCACTTTCCTCCTTTACTCTATCATTAGGAATCGCACCTGCAGTCAAACTGTAATATAAACTGGTATAAAAGTACTAGCACAGAACCTCACACATTACCCTGGACATTCCAAGTCATTGCCAGCAAAGTTGCTCACGAACAATCTGCGCCCGGCTAGAAATCTTGCACGGCGCTCCGGCGTAGTGTCGTACTGGCCCTACATGGCAGCAGCAAGAGCTTTTCTGCTCGACTGCACATGGGAGCTGGCAGGCCGGTCCAAGGTTGGCAGGGGGAAGGGTCGCGCGGAGGTAGAGCGAAGGTGCAGGGGCTCTGACACGCGGGTCAGCAGTTAAAGCTGGGGAGGCTGCATCCAAGGTTGAGTAGGGGCCTCGGATCCCTGCGTTTCTTTTCACATGAGCGCCTCCCCCCCTGCTCCTTGCCATCTCTGGCCCCAGGCTCCAACGTGGCTGGCCGCCAAGGCGGCAGCCTGTGGGGGAGGGGCAGACTGCCGTCTCCATGAGCCGGATGGGGGAGTCGCCGGGCATGGGTTCCAACATGGCTGGCCGCCAAGACGGCAGCTTGTGGGGTAGGGCCAGACTGATCATGTAGATGGGTGGCTGCGCTTGGGTGCCAACATGGTTGACTTCTGCGGCGGGGAGATCCGAGGTGCAGGGAGAACTCCCTGCCAGGAATGGAGTATACAGTAGAAGCAGCTGTCCTACATCGTGCTCCAGTCGGCCGGAGGGCTCTGCTGCTGCTGCCGCCACGAACACACACACAGACAGACACTTGCTCGCTACCGGCGATGCGGCGGCCGTCAAAGGAGAGCGGTCACGTGATCATCAGCAGTAAATCACAGCTTAAAAAAAAAAAGCCAGCAAATGGTTTGAATCTTTAAAAGAGACAGAAGCACTTTGAGATGGTTCCTGCTGCTACGGTCACTAATGGTTATTGCTGACATGGAAGGTGGCACAGTTATATAGCAAGGATTATATTACAAATATTATTAGAAATATGTTTTAAAAAAATGCTATACATATGTTAAGGATTAGTAGTCCACTCCCACGAGGCAGGAACTTGACTGCTCGTGGGAGCTTGCGGGGGAAGTCCCATGGGGAGGTGAGGTGCCGCGGGCCTCAAGGAGCTCTGGCACACACGGGTCGGCGGTGGCAGCAGGGGAGGTCACAGGGACACATAATATTTTATTTATAAAATGTTTTACCAGGAAGTAATATATTGAGTTACCTTTCGTTTTCAAGTATGTACATCTTTGGGTAGGTGAAAGGCCTCGCTGGTTCCTTCCCTGGCACCACTTGAGCCCCCCACCCCAGGCTATACTTTGGCCCCTAGATGGCGCTATTGGCCCCAAAGGGGGTGAGTGGCGGCACCATGGGCCCCTAATGGGGGAGTCAACACATTTTAGCACGGAGCTCTGGTGCATAGTCTCCCCCCCCACTGAGGTGTGGGGGGCTTCATGGCCTCCCCCATGGGGTGAGGGGGGGGTGCTATACATGGGCCCCTGTAAGAGATGTGTGCAGAGGTACATTAATGGAGACAGTTTTGGGTGAACTTAAAACATGGCTTTATTTAGCCTGTCCCTTTAAACAATGCACTAGGGATGTACCGTGTACCCGGCGTTACCCGGCACATTTCCAGCTACCCGGACATTACTCGGACCCGGCAACTGTGAAGTGGTCTCGGCGTCGGGTAATGTCAGGGTAGCTGAAAACCTTATTACTTACCTTTCAGAGCAGAGTTGCGGAGGTGGGGCAAGCAGGAGCAGAGGCTTACTGTTTGGATGGCCGCTGAAGACACCGCCGATGCTGCCACCACCACAGGATGTCGCCGCCACCCTGCAGGTAAGTGTCAGACAGGGTAGCCGGGTACCCGGCCGGGAAGAACCATTGATTTTGGCCGGGTACCCGTTTTTTTTTTTAAATCACTACCCGGTACAACACTACAATGCACAGCAAACAAAAATATTCAAAAAAGAAACAAACACCTTTGTAAGGGCTAACTAACCTTCCCTGTTCCTATCTGCAAGACTGGGAGGAAAAGCCCCTTACCAGTCTATCACCGCAATGTCTCAAAAGGTACCTCAAAGCAGGTGGCCCTTCTGGTCAGTCTCTGGTTCCGGGTGGGTGTTTGTTGAGGGCCATCCTGGAAGAAAGGTCTGCTCCCCTGTGTCTTGCAATCAGTGCACAGTAATCCTGTGGGCTGAAGAGAGTTCTCTGGGTCTGTTTCAGCAGGCGTTTTAACATAAAGAGAGGGGAAGCAGGCACACGGTCGTATGCATACAAATGTGTATTTATTGCAGCGTATAACTGCCTTTTTAACGCTGCCGAAACGTTGGAATCTTTGTCACAATAAATTAGTATGCATAAGACCGTGTGTCTGTTTCCCCTCTCTTTATGTGTATACCTCGGGATCTCTGGACCTCCCTGGACCCAGCACAACAGCAATTAAGTACCCTACTTGTGCATCTAGGGTTGCCAGGTGTCCGGTTTTCACCCTGACAGGCCGATAATTCCGATGCCTGTCCGGTATAAAATTGGAGGTAATACCGGACACACTGTATGTGTCCAGTATTACCATTGTTGCGGAGGCAGTGGCGACGCAAGCGCGGCAAGGGCGGGCGGAGGCAGTGAGAGGGCAGCGACGACAAGCGCTAGTGGCTGGTGCTGAGAGGGCGGGCGGAGGCAAGCGTGGCAAGCACGGGGGCGGGTGGAGGCAGTGAGAGGGTTGGGCCGGGACGGTGGCTGGGCTGAGCAAGGAGGACTGGTGTGCTGTCCCTGTTTGGAGGAGAGGACAGCCAACCATAGGACAGCGGGGGCGGAGCCCACACCCCACGGGCCTAGAGACATGTTCCAGTGCTGTCTGCGTCCTGCCAGGAGATAAGGTAAGGTACAATGTGGGGGGTATATTTTATATGTATTGGGGTGGTGGGGGTATATTTTATATGTATATGGGTGGTGGGGGTATATTTTATATGTATATGGGAGGTGAGGGTATATTTTATATGTATATGGGAGGTGGGGGTATATTTTATATGTTTATGGGTGGTGGGGGTATATTTTATATGTATTGGGGGTGGTGGGGGCATTTTTTATATGTATTGGGGGGGAGGGTCGCATCTTTTACCATTGTGTCCAGTATTTTTGGACAAGCCACCTGGCAACCCTATGTGCATCATATCACTGAGTGCGTGTACTCCTCTCTATTTCAGCAGGAGTTTTTAACCTCTCTGATTACAGGTGGAATCTGGTTAATTGCATGGCTGCAATTAAGTTTCTCCCTGATGGATTTAGAGGCAGTTTCTTAAACAGGGATAAATCCTTGTTACAGCCCCCCACTGAGGTAGGGGGTGCTACACATGGACCCCCCACTGGGGTGGGAGGGAGCTACACATAAGCCCCCACTGGGGTGAGGGGCGAAACGAGTCCCACGAGCTCTCCGGGCATGAGATATTGCGGTATCGGCAGACCACGGGAGTACCGCGGTCCTGGGCTGGAGAGGCAGGACTGGAGCAGCACAGGCAGGACTGAAGCAGGGCTGGGACAGGACAGGCAGGGCTGGGACAGCACAGGCAGGGCTAGGGCAGGATAGGCAGGGCTGGGACAGGACAGGCAGGGCTGGGGCAGGACAAGCAGGGCTGGGGCAGGACAGGCCGGGCTGGGGCAGGCAGGGGTGGGGCAGCACAGGCAGGGCAGGGCTGGGACAGGCAGGGCAGGAACAGCACATGCATGGCTGGGGCAGGAGAGGCATGGCTGGTGCAAGATAGGCAGGCTGTGGGCAGGACAGGCAGGGCTGGGGCAGGACTGGCAGGGCTGGGGCAGCACAGGCAGGGCTGCTGGTTTTGTCTTTGAAATGCAGATTGTCCTGATTTTATCATTTAATTTATTTTCCAAGTTAATAACAAGCGTCCCCCCTACTCCCCACACAGAGCCCCCTGCTTGCCACACAGAGCCCCCTGTTCCCCACATAGCCCCCCGGGGGTCTGACACTGAACAGAGATGAGTTGCAAAGTGCTTCATCAGAACCCTGACCCTGCATTTTGCCTGCCCCAAATACCACACTCTCGTACCATGTTTGTGGGACCTAATAATGGGGCAATAAATGGGAAAGTGCAATAACATATCGGGAAGAAAATTAAATTATGATTGGGATATTTTTTATTTTAGCGCTTCTTAATCATTATATGTCATTAACTATTAAAAAAGCTTCTTCTTCTTTGAATGTTCTTATTAGTTCTTCTCATTAGGAATGTATGCCATGTAAAAAAAAATAATTGTGGGCTGGGGGCGGGTCCAGGGCGCTTCTCTTGGGCGCAGGTAATGGATTCAGATGGTACTGTAGTGCCGTCGATTATTCTAAAACAAACCTGGGGCAATCTCCAAAAAGACCCAGGTACATGCTGCAACATTTCACACATTTCTGCAGACAGACTAATGGCCCATCGGATTAACAGCGGGGGTCCCTGGCTGTCCCATTCAAACTGAATGGGACTGCCAGGAATAGGGTGACCAGATTTTGAAAATGAAAAACCGGGACACAATTTTTTTTTTACATTAACAGTTTATATATTGTATTACACTTATACTTTACTACCATTAGTCCTAGTTACGTGTGTGTGTGTGTGTGTGTGTGTCTCGGATGGCCTCACTAATCGAACAAAAAAAAAGCCAGATGTGAATGACTTCTGTACCCCTTAACCATTGTCAGGACGCCCCCTCTTCACAATTTCTAAAGCAGCAATCCCGCCTGGGATCTTACCTGATCCGCAGTCTCTCAAGGTACTATTCTGGAGGGGAGGTGTTCCCTACCTGTCTTCCGATGTCTCCCGCGTGAAACTTGAGTCAGATCTGGAAGAAAGCAGGGTAGGTTACTTCGGTGTAGGTATACGGCAGTTAAGATGAGACAGAGATGGAGAGGGAGAGACAGGGGGAGAGAGGGAGAGAGAGGGAGAGTCAGGGGGAGAGACGGGGAGAGAGAGACAGGGGGAGATAGAGGGAGACAGGGGGAGAGACGGGGAGAGGGAGACAGGGGGAGAGACGGGGAGAGGGAGACAGGGGGAGAGACGGGGAGAGAGAGAGGGAGAGACAGGGGGAGAGAGAGAGGGAGAGACAGGGGGAGAGAGAGAGGGAGATACAGGGGGAGAGAGAGAGGGAGAGACAGGGGGAGAGAGAGGGAGAGACAGGGGGAGAGAGGGAGAGACAGGGAGGGAGAGAGACAGGGAGGGAGAGAGAGAGAGACAGGGAGGGAGAGAGAGAGAGACAGGGAGGGAGAGAGAGAGAGACAGGGAGGGAGAGAGAGAGAGACAGGGAGGGAGAGAGAGAGAGACAGGGAGGGAGAGAGAGAGAGACAGGGAGGGAGAGAGAGAGACAGGGAGGGAGAGAGAGACAGGGAGGGAGAGAGAGACAGGGAGGGAGAGAGAGACAGGGAGGGAGAGAGACAGGGAGGGAGAGAGAGGGAGACAGGGGGATAGAGGGAGACAGGGGGAGAGAGGGAGACAGGGGGAGAGGGGGAGACGGGGAGAGAGAGAGGGAGACAGGGGGAGAGAGGGAGACAGGGGGAGAGAGAGAGAGAGAGAGAGTGAGACAGAGGGAGACAGAGGGAGAGAGGGAGACAGGGGGAGAGAGGGAGACAGGGGGAGAGAGGGAGACAGGGGGAGAGAGAGAGAGAGGGAGACAGGGGGAGAGAGAGAGAGGGAGACAGGGGGAGAGAGAGACGGGGAGACAGGGAGAGAGAGAGGGAGGGAGGGAGAGACAGGGCGGGAGGGAGAGGGACAGGGAGGGAGAGGGAGAGGGAGGGAGGGAGAGACAGGGAGGGAGGGAGAGACAGGGAGTGACAGGGAGGGGGAGAGAAAGGGAGGGGAGAGAAAGGGAGGGGAGAGAAAGGGAGGGGGAGAGACAGAGAGGGTGAGGGAGACACCCACCCACTGATACACACACACACACACACACTTACACACCCACCCAACCCACTGATACACACACACACCTCCACCCACTGATACCCACACCCACCCACTCATACTCACACCCACCCACTGACACCCACTGATACACACACACCCACTGATACACACACACACCCACTGATACACAGACACACCCACTGATACACACACACACACCCACTGATACACACACACACACACACTGACACACCCACTGATACACACACACCCACACACCCCGCCAGCCCCTGCACCGCCCGCACAACGCGCAGCCACCACTGCCCGGCCCCTAGCCTATCTCCCACCCCAAGTGGACGGGGGGGAAGTGAGCGCCGGGGGGCAAAGGTGGGAGCGCACCGGGGGGCAAAGGCAGGCGTGCGCCGGGGGGCAAGGGCAGGCGCGCGCCGGGGGGCAAGGGCAGGCGCACCCCCGCTACCACCTCCTATTGCGCACCCCCCGCACCCACCCACCGATACCCACACCCACCGATACACACACACACCCACTGATACACCCACACACACACCCACTGATACACACACACACTGATACACACACACACACACACTGATACACACACACACACACACACACACTGATACCCACACTGATACCCACACACTCACACACACTGATACACACACACACACCCACACACACACACACACACCCCGCCAGCCCCTACACCGCCCGCACAACGCGCAGCCACCACTGCCCGCCCCCGAGCCTATCTCCCACACCAAGTGGACAGGGGGAAGTGAGCGCCGGGGGGCAAAGGTGGGAGCGCGCCGGGGGGCAAAGGCAGGCGCGCGCGCCGGGGGGCAAGGGCAGGCGCACTCCCGCTACCACCTATTGCGCACCCCCCCCTGGCTGGGACCCGGGACAGAAGGGGGACACTCACCGCACACAGTGAAGCCGGGAGCGGGAAGGCAGTCAGTCAAGTGTGCACTTCACAAAGCGGAAGCCCCGCCCCCGGCTTCCTCTGACATGCCTGCGACGGTGTGACCAATCCCCTGCGGGCCGGCCGGCATTCTAAGTCCCGCCCCCGGCATTCTCCATCATTCAGGCCCCCGGCAGCATTCACACACACACACACATACAAAATACTTACCGGCCGCTGAATTCTCCTCACCGCCGCTGCCCCGCAATACCGGGACCAGGGACAAAAACCGGGACAGACTTAAACCGGTACAGGCCTCAAAAAAACGGGACTGTACCGGTAAAACCGGTACGAATGGTCACCCTAGCCAGGAACACCTGCTGTGTTAATCCGATGGGCCATTAGTCTCTGCAGAAATGTCACTGAAATGTACCCAGCATGTAAACTGGCCAGTTTAAGGCAAGTTTTACAATAATCGTTGGCTCGTCTGTATATGGAAACAAAAGAAAAAAACATATAGTGTAATACAGTATGTTTTAACATGACTGGCACAATTTTTCTGTAGGATCTCCAATATTTGCACTCACATTTTGGCTATCTTGAGCTTTATGTATCGAACATTAATCTTTGCAGAATAAATGGTCACTCAGCCTTGCCTTTACTTTGGGTATAGTTCTCGTGCAGGGAGACAAAAAACTGAAAAAAGGCACATCACGCAGTCTGTTTTTCCATAATTAGAAAAAGAGCCTAAAGAATGGGTAATCACATTTCCACTGTGTAAGTGTGTGCGTAATATTATTTTCTTTTTGTATATTCTTGTTCTTTGGATATTTTCTCCCTGGATAGATTGCCCTCAAGGCGAGTAATAATGCAAAGATACCTGTCCAAGTAGCTAGCCAATCTCCCTTAAGATGGATGCCTAATGGGTAATGTACTCATTAGAGCACCACCCAAAGTGATTAAAGGAGCAAAATGGTGTAATAAAAATATATAAATAAAACTACAGCTGATGTTTGCAAGTGTGTGTGGAGCAACACCTTGCCGATCCTGGACTGATGACGTCACCGCCGGAGCTCCGTCGTGTCAAATCCCACTCCTGCCCTTCACAGCGCTAACAGAACACCATGTACATTTATGTGTGTGTGTGTATATATATGTAACGGCTGGACCCCCCTTTGTCTGACCCACCCAATCTCACATTGGCCCGTGTGGTCTAACCGGTCCCCATTACAAGGTCGTGTGTGGTGGTGCACCTGCAAGTAACAGGACTCCTGAGTCTCCCGCTTGATGGTATTAGGGGATGTCATCAGGACAGGTAGCTGAGGTAGTGGGTGCGAGTCCAACTTACTTCATGTGCAGCGCCTCCACCTCATCAGGATCTGTGCTTCCGCAGGGAGATGGTCCTGGTGAGGAACTCCTTCTCGGTGGTGACTGCCACTGTTGAGTAATCTCACACTCACACAGTGGGGGTTTCTTTGAACAGGGCATCTTTATTTGCATGGTATGGGCCAGCTGCCCCTCACAGATAACAGCTCAGCCGCTCATCTCTTTGCAGCACTTCATTAGGAAGGTCCCTTTTCCCTAATAGAGCTGCTTTCCACCTTTACTCTCAAAGAGATTCCCCAGCTTCTCTGGCTGCTGTAATCTCCTCTCCTGAGCTGCTTTGTCTCTCTCAGCTCCTCTCTTGAGCTGCTCTGTCTGTCAGCTCCTCTAACTCTCCTCAATCTGCTGCATATGTTCACTGACTCACAGCTAGCAGGAGACACTGCAACATTGTTGCAGACCTTCACGTGCCTCTCAGTGAACAGAGCAGCACAACAACAGGAAACTGAACTTCTAACTTTAGGCAGTGCTGTGTCTTATATCACCCCCCAGAGAACAAACCTGCTCTGTACCACTAAGTGTGGGCACAATGCATGTTGTCACTTCCTTTGGGGACATATGACACCTCACCAGGGTTTGAGGGCAAACCTCCATTGATTGTTGCAGGCAATCCTGCATACTTACCAGGTTTACTGCCAACATGAGAAAGAGATATGTACACCAATCTTACACTTGGCTACATTCTCCCCCTAGTGGAACCCCAACGACCCGGCTGGGATCTAAATTTGCGGAACCTTCCTTCAGGTAGCACTGCAAAACATAACAACACATTACAGTACATATCTTTTCATCATAACATATAACATATACATCTTAACTTTAGATGATAACAACCAGGATTACTCCCTGATGGAGTATCCATTAGAGGTACTACCATACCCTCTTACGGTGGCTTGCGCACAGCATGGTCCACTGGGCTAAGAGCATCAATGCTGTAACACTCTAGGGGACATACTGGACACCCACAATCAGACCATAACTCTGGCCTGGATGCTAGTGGACTCAGAGTATCATGCCCATACACCGCCCTAAGGCTTCTCCTGGAGATGTAGCATATCCCCTCGTGACTACACCACGTCTCATCTAACCCGCCAGGATCCCAATTTTCTGTATATATATATATATATGCAAATACAACTGTATGCTCATCTGCATGTCTTAGGCAGGTCTGCAACCCCGCCTTTCCTCATTATCACCCAGCATACAGCACTTCCACTGCAGCAAGGGATTCTGGGAAATGACATGCAAATGAGCACAGTGTCACTTTTTGCCTCAAAAACCATTTTAACATGGTTCCCTATAGGTATATATATATATATATACATACACAGTACAAACACACACACACTTGGTTAAATATATATACTTCCCCTCCCCCCAGTGAGGCCCATTTCTTCCCTCCCCCTCCAGCCTTGCCCACACTTTTCCTCCCCCTCCCATGCAAGTCCATTCCTTTTCCCTTACACTCCAGCAAGGCCCATACCTTTTTTCTTCCCCTAGCCAGGCCTATACCATCCCTCTAAGGACGGGACACATGTCGTGCATGTATGAAAGGCGATCGTCGCCAGCGCATGTACAAACTGAGTTTTTTGGTTGCGCATGCGCGAACACAGAGCATCAACTGTGTGATGGCCATATATATGTTTCAGCTCAGCTTATTTAGTTCGCATATATATATTTATATATATATATATATATATATATATATGTAATCTGTTATATACATGCCTATACTGTAGTGCCCTCGTCTGTATATGCTACTGCCATATGTTTCACAGTTATTTCACGTACGAAAGGATTTTTTGTCTGTAAAATATTCTCAACTTCAGCATATACAGAAGTGAGAAACCACAAGATGTCTGTAGACATGGAAAATAGAATGAGGAACCTCATACAGAGAGAAAGACAAAAATATGGCTCAGAAAAGGCACAGCAGCATTATAATTTCCAGATTTCAGCAATTAGAATATATTTTGCTGGATTTTGGAAATCCAGCGAAACATGACGTGTACAGACAGTATATGTCAGGCTGAGAGAAGGGAAAAAATAGAACAGTCCTGAGAGACTTATCGAGACTAATAATAATTATTGTACTCTGCTTTTAGGTTATGGATTTATTATCATTTATCATCCTTGTTGTTTTATTACAATAAATAACATACTACTCTCGAATCCATTTCTAATACTTATACTTACTATATATACAGAATGTGATGACATTTGCAAAAACAGTATGACATTTGCACATATGCAAAATCGTATTCAGGTGCACTGTTACTCATAGTATAGACTAAACTTTATATTATATGGGAGGAAAGGTGTGACCCCTTACAACTGCGCCTGCGTGTAACGATGCTCGTTTCAAGCAGAAAACTGACTCGCAGGGCTGAGGTAGGAAGGTGAAAGAACCGACCTGAGCCGAGGGACAGAGTCCTGATAGAGTAGTGTGTCGTAGGCAGAAAGGTCAGGGCTGGCAGCAGAGTTGCGTTGTCGGTGTGGATGCAGAGGTCGAGGCAGGCTGGAGACAAGGATAGTTGAGGTACATGAGCCGGGTCTGGTAACGTGAAAGACAATAGGTATGAGCGCATTGCATAAACTCAGCATGAATACTGGAACATTGCTCAGCAACTTCCTGCTCAGAAGGCTGTCCTTTTTATAGGGAGCTGCCAAAGACAAAGATGGATGATTCAGTCACAGAAGGCGAGCAAGAGCAAAATCCCTATCCGGAATCTGAAAACCCGGGAATTATTTTGCCAAACCTCATAATGCGTGAACAGAGTTTGTAAGCTGCAGTATCGCAATCGGAGCACTTTGGCCACGCATGTGCGATTAGAGCGATTGTCAGGCGTAGATAGCGCATGTGCCGCGGATGCTTGATGAGCCTGCAAGCTGCAAGAAAACTGGGATATTTACAAACATTTCGGGATACCGTTACAGTGGACAAAAAAATGGGACAGTCCCGGCTAAACTGAGATGTCTGGTCACCCTACCCTAGGCCCATACGTTTCCCGCTAACCCCTTCATCCCTAGTGCACCATAGGGGTCAGAGGAGAGGGATGCGGGCAGCTCCTTACATTTGTCCTGGGTCCAAAGATATGTTGGCTGTCCTGTACAGGAGGCAAAGCTTGTACACCATACCTTTTTAAACCCCAGAGAAATAAATAAGTTAATTTTACAGGAAATGTAACAATACTTTGCAGTGCTACAGGTTTGTATTAATAATTGGCCTCATTTTTCTCCTGCGTTCTATTGTGACTCTGGAGAGATCGCTGAAAATCTCAATCTGAGCTCCGCGGAAGGTAATATCATTTTTTTTCGGCTAGCAGTAAATATTGTTTCTTTAGTGCGGTATGAGTGAAATTTTACCAGCGTGTCCCTTATTCTCTTTGGGTCTGCGGATTTTGGCCCCGGAGCCCTATGTGCCCTGTCAATGTCGATAGTCTTTTCATTCAGCTCAGGGACCAGGTCAATGAAAAGATCCTTCAGATAGGTCTCAAGCGACTCCGCAGGGATTGATTCAGGGATATTGCGAATACGGAGGTTTTGCCTCCTATCCCTGTTTTCTTGGTCCTCGACCTGATCTTTAAGGGTCCTGAGCTCAAAACCCAGGTGGCTCATGTCTTCTTCCATCGAGACTTGCGCGCCCGCCACCTCCTCCATTTTGCTCTCCACGGTTTCTGTACGCTCTGTCAGGGAATGCATTTCAGCTTTCAAGTCCCTCAGAGCTACAGCGAGGTCTTCCTGGAATCCCCTTCACATGCGGGTAAACAGCTCCTCCATATACTCCTTGTTTAGGGATCCCCTCTCTGATCTTGGCTCCGGCGCCAGTTCTGTTTCAAGCTCCTCCGGGGCACTCGTGGCGGTGCCATCTTGTGGGTGCTCACTTAGCGGGGGAAACCGCTGTCCCGGGGAAAAGTAGGTAGAAACGCTCGGCGGGTTCTTTTTATTTGGCTTATTGGCGATCTCTGTTTGCGCCGCTTTCTGTTGGTGATATTTTGACGTATCTGAGATTTGGTAGGTGTGCTCTTCTAATAGCTTTTTGTGGGGGAACTCAGGAGCTAACCCCTTAGGCAGCCATGTGTGTTATTCACTAGAAAACAATATCAGAAAGTCTTATAGCTCAGTGGATATGCTGCAGGCCATTAGCATAGTGGACTGGGGTTCGATTCCTGGCAGGGATGTTTATTTTTTTCCATTTTTTTTTCTACTGAGTGCGAATAGCCGTGCGGCGAGTGCGAATAGCCGTGCGGCTATTTGCACTCAACTTAACTGAGTGCGAATAGCCGAGCTGCTATGAACACTGTAATGTCGGAAAGGTTTCTATGCCTTTATTCTCTACAACAATCAGAAAGTCTTATAGCTCAGTGGTTATGCTGCAGGCCATTAGCATAGTGGACCAGGGTTTGATTCCTGGCAGGGATGTTTATTTTTTCCATTTTATTTTCTACTGAGTGCGAATAGCCGTGCGGCTATTTGCACTCAAGTTAACAGAGTGCGAATAGCCGAGCTGCTATGAACACTGTACTGTCAGTAGGTTTCTATGCCTTTATTCACTAAAAACAATCAGAAAGTCTTATAGCTCAGTGGTTATGCTGCACGCCATTAGCATAGTGGACCAGGGTTCGATTCCTAGCAGGGATGTTTATTTTTTTCCATTTTTTTTTCTACTGAGTGCGAATAGCCATGCGAAACACCTACTGACATTACAGTGTTCATAGCCGCACGGCTATTCGCACTCAGTAGAAAATAAAATGGAAAAAATAAACATCCCTGCCAGGAATCGAACCCTGGTCCACTATGCTAATGGCCTGCAGCATAACCACTGAGCTATAAGACTTTCTGATTGTTTCTAGTGAATAAAGGCATAGAAACCTGTTCATAACAGCTCGGCTATTGGCACTCAGTTATGTTCTACTCAGTTAAGTCCGTGATGCTATTTGCACTCAACTCTGAATATCCACTGCCATGACTAAGCATAGGTTAAGCCCTTCTACCAAGATACAGGGGTTGGGACAGGCCATAAATAGATAGGAACACCACCCCCAGATCCCAGGAGGAACCAGAGGATATTTCTCAGCTGTAAATATGTTTTATAATAAGTAATTAGGAAAGAAGCCCTTTGTTATTTTCCAGTGAGGGAAAAGTCACAATCAGTTTTATGGTTGAGGATGTTTTATTTATAATTAATTCTCTTAATAACTTGTATTATTTGTTTTTCTCAGTTATCAAATACGGAAAATTGTGAGTGTTGTGGATCGAAAATTTACTTTACAACTGAAGAAACTGAAGAAGACATATCACATCATGCTGTCAAGTCCCATAGCGGTAAGCTGATTGATTAGTATGTGGTTTTTAACACTAAATTCAGACAATATTTAAGTGAGAACCAATCTATTACATTCTTGTGCAAATTTACTACATTCTTATATTTGGTTATCCCACTGTTCATTACTTAAAATGTGGTGTGTTTAGGGTTTCCTATATAACTGGTTTAAAAACAGTGTGAATCCTTTCAGAACAAAAGGGTAATGACAGACTTTTGGGGCCTATTAAGGTAGGTCCGATAAGTGACTTAGCGACAGTTTTGAGCACTTTTGGGCAAATTTGTATGTGTAGCTATTCAGAGAGCCAAAATCGCTTGAAAACTGCTTCTTCTCGATCTGTAGCGTTCCCTCTCAGAGAACTGGCCGGTACTGTAGCTCAAAAAATGCGCTAACTCATATTTTTTGACAAAGCGAGCTATTCAGGTAGCTCCGAAATGCACATCGCAATTGCAACTCGCAGATCTCGGAATCCGGGAGGGAGAAAATATATTGTTACTGCATCGGATTGAAGCCGGGGGTGTCCGGAGGTGACCCGCATTCATTTCAGCTCCAGAGAACCCCTGTTTCAATCCTATGTAATAAAAATACGTTTACAGCCAGCTTCATTACCTTAGTGGCTAACCGCTAAGGCAATGAAAGGGTTAAATACCAGTGCCCGGTTTGTTTTTGGTAAAGAGGGTGGGTGAAGGCTTTAGTTGCCCCAGTATAGGTGGTTAGGCCTACCGGGAGGGTTGCGGGATGAGTTAACCCCTTCATTACCTTAGCAGGTTACTACCGCTAAGGTAATGAAGGGGTTATAACCACACCCGCTACCCACCCAGTAGGCCTAAACACCCACCACATGTCAAAAACCACCTTCATAGTTGCCCCGGGGTGGGTATTCAGGCCTCCAGGGAGGGTTTAACCCCTCCCTTACCTTTGCGGCTACAATCGCTAGGACATTAAGGGGTTAACCCCTCCCATTAAGGCCTAAACCCCCTCCCCGGGGCAACTACACCCTTCACCCACCCCCTCTTCCACCAACATCACACAGGAATGGGCAAAAGTGCTTTTAGCCAAAGATGGTTAATAGCGATTTTGCAATACATTAAATTAAAATACTTTACTATAAAAAACACATTACTATAAAACAAAACTCTAGCCATTTCATCCATTGATTGTCACTGTGGTCTATGCGGGTCACAGATGGTCACATTGGCAAGCAATGGCCCCCACCCCCACAACATACTGTAATGGGCAAAAGTCCTAATATCCATATCTGGATAATAGCACATTTGCCCATCTTATTTCTTATTACTATATTACTATATTACTATTACTTTACTATTACTATATATTTCTGAAAGCATTGTATGTATGTATGTTTCCCTGGTGTGTTCCCTATCCCTAGCGGCAATCTCATTGGTCCCTTGGCCCGCCCGCCCCCGCACACCTCTCATTGGCTTCACACACTCACACCACTGCTTCAGGCCCCCTTGCAGCTCACCTTCCCCCCTCCCGGTGGCTGTCACTCTCCCCCATCACCCGGACCGCAGCTCACCTTCCCCCCCTCCCCCCCCAGACAGGCCCCGCACCTTCCCCCCTCCCGGTGGCCGTCACTCTCCCCCGTCACACGGACAGGCCCTGCACCTTCCCTGCTGCACGTTTCCCGGCGGCTCGCGCTCATAGGTGCAGAGAGGGGGCGCGTGCGCAGCGCTCCCCGGACGGGAGGAGGGAGAGCAGAGAAGTGCCAGGCGCGCGACAATCGGAGGAGCGCGGGAGAGAGGAGCAGTGCTGTGAGTCCTGGCAGAGGTGAGGGGGCTTTGTGTGTGCGTGGGGAGAGGGGGGGACAGTGTGTGTGGGACACCATGTGTGTGGGGGGGAGGGACAGTGTGTGTGTGGGGGAGGAGGGGACAGTGTGTGTGTGTGTGGGGGAGGGGGGACAGTGTGTGTGTGGGGGAGGGGGGGCCAGTGTGTGTGGGGGAGGGGGGACAGTGTGTGTGTGTGAGGGGGGAACAGTGTGTGTGTGTGTGGGGGGGGACAGTGTGTGGGGGAGAGAGGGGGGGGACAGTGTGTGTGGGACACCGTGTGTGTGGGGGGGAGGGACAGTGTGTGTGGGGGAGAGAGGGCGGGACAGTGTGTGTGGGACACCGTGTGTGTGTGTGGGGGGGACAGTGTGTGTGTGGGGGGGGACCAGTGTGTGTGTGGGGGGGCAGTGTGTGTGTGGGGGAGGGGGGGACAGTGTGTGTGTGGGGGAGGGGGGGACAGTGTGTGTGGGGGAGGGGGGGGGCAGTGTGTGTGTGTGTGAGTGGGGGACAGTGTGTGGGGGAGGGGGGACAGTGTGTGTGGGGAGGGACAGTGTGTGTGGGGGAGAGAGGGGGGGACAGTGTGTGTGGGACACCGTGTGTGTGTGGGGGAGGGACAGTGTGTGTGGGGGGGAGGGACAGTGTGTGTGTGTGGGGGGGACAGTGTGTGTGTGGGGGGGGGACAGTGTGTGTGTGGGGGGGCAGTGTGTATGTGGGGGAGGGGGGGACAGTGTGTGTGTGTGGGGGAGGGGGGGACAGTGTGTGTGGGGGAGGGCAGTGTGTGTGTGTGTGTGTGTGTGAGGGGGGGACAGTGTGTGGGGGAGGGGGGACAGTGTGTGTGTGTGTGTGGGGGGGGGGGGGGGCAGTGTGACTCCCGGGCAACGCCGGGTCTCTCAGCTAGTTAAAAATAAAACATAAGACATCATAATATAAATTAAAGTTGTACTTACCCCTTCCAGGATGAAGGCCATCGTAGTCCTCATCTTCGGTCCTCTGTGTCTTCCGTGGGCAGCAACATTAAAATAATAAATTATAATTAACTAACTACTGGCCAGGAACCTATTAATCACCTTAGCTGATAATAATTGCTATGTAACTGGGCCTAACCACCCTCCCAGGACAACTACCTCCATCACCACCCCCCTACCCCAATTACCACATATACAAATGGGCAAAAGCACTAGTAGCCAAGTATGGCTAATAGCATGGTTGCCTGTTTGTTTTCAAAACAAATTAAATACACAAAATAACATTTACATAACAGTACAATACATTACACAGTAGACAATAAACCCATTTATTGTGATTGTGGTAAAATATGCCCACATTGGGGGCAAGGATTACCACAATGGCAATGAATGGGCAATCTAAACAAAAACATCCAAAAAATAAAATACATTACAATTAAATAAAAACAAACATTTGCCAAAAAAATGCATTGATTGTCACTGGTTATCTATACCCTCAAAGGAGCATAGATAAGCACATTGCCAATAATGGGCAACTTAAAAAAGAAAACACAATTAAATAAAATACAGTCAATGTGTTTCTTACCTTTGTCAGGATGAAGATTCATCCTCCTCATCCAACTGTGGCACCAACTCTTGCCCCACGATGCAATGATCCTCATCACCATGATTTGCAAAACTCCATGATCTTCAGTTGCTTGCAGAAGAGGCCCCATGAATAAATCTTATATATTTTCTGCTTCTCTTTCTTTTTTTCTTTCTTGTCTTTAACAGGTCCAGGAGATGTTGATTCGCAGCCTTCTTGGAGTCAAATGAGACATGATAAGCATTATATACAGTAAGGCCTGTTGCAAAATATTTCACTGACAAATGGTGCATCCACTATTGGATTGGTGTGATGCCTTTCCTTTTTTGGAGTGATGTGACGTCACCTTTTTGGTGAAATCACATAAAAAAAAATGGAAGCCATCACATTGTATATCCACCAATCGGATTAGTGGATGTACCATTTGTCAGTTAAATGTGACATCACAGGCCTTATACTGTATAAGGCGTCTCATTTGAACCCAAGAAGGTGGCGGACCAAAAATCTCCTGGACTTGTTGAAGTCAAGAAAGAAGACAAGAAAGAAGAGAAGCTGAAAAGAAAGATAGTAGATCTACTCACCGGTGCTTCCTCTGCAATCAACTGTGTGAGTATTCGCCATCCTGGCGGTCGCAAACCGTCTCCTCACCCCAACAAGCCTTCCGTGACGGACACTCGGAATGCTCGGTCTCCTAGTCCCAGTACGCACGCGCGCGGACCTTGCGCGTCCTGATTTTCCGTCCGCGGATTCTGAATCCACCCCCCGCTCTGACGCACGACGGGTGCGTTCGGCTAGCCTCCCTGCTGACGCGCGGTCTGGGCTCTGCCTGCGCTCTGGTGATGGACAGGACCAGCGTGGGAGTGACGCGCGCTCTCACCCCCGGACCTATGTGACACGCGCGGGTCGGCGTGCGAATTGTCCCGCTCCCTCTTGCTCTAAAGACACTCAGGTATCAGCGTGGGAGGGACACGCACTCCAAGCATGCGGGGTCCACTGTCTGCGCATGCGGGGTCCACCCTGTGCGCATGCGGGGTCCACCCTGTGCGCATGCGGGGTCGGCACGCGAGCAGTTCCACCCCCATACCCGATTAGTCTGTGTCATAGGGCACACCTGTGTGCACCAGCAGCCTATCGGTACTTTCTTCCTGGTTCCACCCTTTCTGGCTATTGGAGGCTCCGCCTTTATATACATTTAGTCTGCTCTCATTCCTTGCTGAGCATAGTCTAGTGTGACGCCGTGCCTTGCTGCATTCTAGCTCCAGTAAACACAAAAAAAAACAAAACTGTGCGCTACTACCTAACTACCTATAAAGTTTAAATGTATAAATATATACAGTGCAGTGACTATACCATCAATTTAGTGATAAAAAATGTATAAAAAATTAAACCACAACTCCCACAGTGAGGTAGTTAAACATTAAATAATAAGTGCCACATAACCGTGTTGGGGATAATGGCGTCTGCAGCTGTAAACGCAGGGGTGGCTCAGCACCCCACACACACTAAGAGAAGGGAAACAAAAGAAAACAGCGCACAACGCCAAATAGTGAAGCAAATTCAACAATATATTATAGATTTAAAAAGGGGGTAATATATCTGCGTACATAAAAAAGGTTGGTAAAAGGCATGTAGTGTGTATCACACTGTTTACCACTCGGCTGTTAGCTGTAGATTCAGGTGCTTGCTTCCCTCTGCTGCTGCAGCTCAGTTGATTCTGGGGCAGGACGTCAGTCTTTTCACTCCCAAGGGGATTTCCCTTCATGCAGCCAGGTTCAGCAGCTGGTACTGGGGCTCGGTGAAATCGCTCCTGCTTCCTAGCCGATATGAAGCTGCTCCTGTACCTTGGCAGGTGTATCCTCTGCAGAGAGGTTAAAACGCAGCTTGCTGCTGTCTTCACAGCAGTGGTGGATTCAATAGGGAAGTTTGAACAGTCTTACAGAGTCTCTCACAAGTGTCCAAAACAGCACACAGGATGAAATAAAAACAGGACAGGCCAACACATAGACAAAGGCCAATGTAAGCAGATATAAGGCAATAGAATGTTACATCCAACTAGTTTCGTAGAATTAACTACTTCTTCAGGGAATAATTAGGCCATTACCCAGAGGTCTTAAATACCTCACATAGATACCTTATTGGTCAACCAATTAGGGATAGACCAATCATCTATAATAGGTAATGGTCTGCGTGATAGGGAAGATGTATAGTTTACTTTTAAAACAACAACTTTATTAACAAGAAAACAAAAACAAAACAATACCTATTTAATATAAACTTACATATAGACAAAATCTAGCATAAATAATTAAAAACATGCTGGAATAAAAGAAACACAATATTAGTCGACTTAAAATTTAAAATTAGTCGACTTAAAACCTACTTTATAGGTAGTTAGGTAGTAGCGCACAGTTTTGTTTTTTTTGTGTTTACTGTCTCTGCTCTTCACTGCTGCTGCACATCTAATTATCACTAATCACTGTTACTTTTATTTATATATTTATTTGGTCTGCGTACATTAGTAGTTTTACAATATGGTTTGGAGCTTGATTAACTGTAGGGAGAAAAGGGAGGAACATTTTAAACTCCTCTTTACTGAGGAAGTGCTACATGGTCAGCATAAGGAACCATCAGAGCTCACAGTTAAGGATCATTTTAAAACATTAGAACGGTTATTGCTTACAGAAGGTAAACATTGGCTTGAGACTAAGACCCTACAGAGTTATCTGGATGTGGGTAGAATACCAAGAGGACTTAGGTTCTCAAAAAGCCCAACCTTCGGTAAGGATAACCCCAAGTTCATGCAGGAGTGGAATAGAATACAGGATGAGTGTTCTAATGACCTCATCAGGCTAATAATTTACGAAAGGAATCGTGAGATCAAAGATCTAGAAAAGGAGATCTTGAAAGCGATTAAGGCACTAGAACCGATAGTGATAGATACTGATTGCTCAGAGATTGAGCATGATTTAAAAGTCAAATTAGAGTATGAGGAAGATGAACTTTTAAAAACGAAACACAATAAATTTTTAAGAGACAAACTAGATTATCAGCAAGGGAGACAAAGGGACTGGGCTAAAAAGGATAGAGGAAGAGTAGTAGGTGATGAATATATCCCCCATAAAAAAGGAAGAGGGGGATCTGCACAGTCAAAGAGCAGACAACAAAATTACCACACATATGAACAAAGGAGACAGAGCAGAACCAGTAAAAATGACCGATCAGACAGAGATCGCTCACGCTCTAATCATGGTAATGGGTATCGTAATCCCAACTATAAAGGGAAAAATTACATTGAGGGCTTTAGATATAGCTCAAGGCCACAGGGCCAACATAGGAATTTTGAATATGAGCATAAAGACCCTCATCCAAGAACAACTAAATACTCACCCAGGATCTCCCCTAGATATTCACCTAAACGCCCTGCTAGACCGGAACCCACTACAGATTCACCTTCTTTTTTAGATTTGGTAAGAACCAGACTAGAAAGGAAGGTGAACACAGTAAAAGATATACAGAATACCCCTCAAGAGAAAAGAAAGAAAAGGGTTACATCAGACGAGGAACACGAGGAGGGACCAGAGCACAAAAGAAGAGAGTACTCTTGGGAAAGAACACCGTAGTAAACCAAGGGGTCTTTAATCTCTCCTCAACAGCTTTGAACAAGGATCAATTGAACGTACTTGGAAGAGGTTTGAGTTTCTCCAAAACTTGTGGACCCAGCTCCTTCCAGCTGTTCAAAGATCTACATAAGTTCACTAGAAATATTACCCTAAAGAGACATTTTCTGAAACACGATAGGGATCTTGTTTCTGACAAGGCTGCAATGGTTTCTGTGAGTAATATAGATACGGAAGTTAAAATCAAACATACTGATTTTAAAACCCAATCCAAGTTTTATCCCGCACATTCCAAGGGTCATCATATTGATACATTTTTTAATATGGTCATCAATGATTTTAACATTTTATCTAGTAATTTTAAGTCAGGTGATATTAAACACAACCTCAGTGCAAGTGAGTCCTTAGCCCTTAAAACTTTGCGTGATGACGAAAGCCTCATTATAAGACAGGCAGATAAAGGTGGGGGCGTAGTAGTCCAAAATAGGTGTGACTACGAAAAAGAAGCTCTAAGGCTTCTCAACGATACAACGTCCTATGTAAAATTACCTAAGGACCCTACAGCTGAATATCTAAGGGTGCTTAAAGCACTATTAGACAACGCAGTAGCCCTGTCCGTCATCAACACAACAGAGTTTGCTTTTCTATTTTCTGAATTTCCTAGGATACCCATATTCTACCACCTGCCGAAAATTCATAAGGCTCTGGTTGACCCACCTGGACGCCCAATTGTGTCAGGTATACAATCTATGTCAGCCAACCTTAGTCAATATGTGGATTTTTTTCTCCAACCGTATGTTGGAAAATTAACCTCTTATTTGAAGGACTCTACAGCAGTTCTAAACTTATTTAAAGATTTTGAATGGAAAAGTTCATATGTATGGATTACATGTGACATAAAATCCCTGTATACTAATATACCTCACCAGAAAGGGTTGGATGCTGTTAATTCCTTTCTGGAATCAGACTCTGATCTGCATCCATTAAATAGGGAATTTATTCTAGAGTCTATCAGTTTCATATTGAAACATAATTATTTTCTGTTTATCTCCACTTTCTACCTACAGGTTTGCAGAACTGCAATGGGTACTAGGTTTGCCCCCAGCTTCGCAAACCTGTACGTGGGAAGGTGGGAGTCTCAGTTTATCATGCCCGACCAACCATACCACAGGAATGTCGTTGTGTGGAGACGCTACATAGACGACATCCTGTGTGTGTGGGATGGTGATTACGATTCAGCAAGTGCATTTGTAGCCAACCTTAATAGGAATGACTACAACCTTGAGTTCACACACAAGGTGGATGCCACCCAGATAGATTTTTTGGACTTAAGATTAACTTCCAAAATGGATGGCACCGTGGAGACTGAGACCTTCTTTAAGGAGGTGGATACCAGCAATGTGCTGATGGCGAATAGTAATCACAAAAAGACATGGATAAACAACATACCAGGGGGGCAATTTGTGAGACTCAGACGTAACTGTAGTAGTTTAGAGGTTTTCAACCAACAGGCTAACAAATTATTTTGGAGATTTAGAGAGAGGGGATATCCTAAGGAACTTCTAGAAAGAGAGATCATAAGGGTACGTAATATGGATCGTAAGGATATGTTAGTTCAAAATAGATCCACGATTAAAAATAAAGAAGGTCAAAACACAAAAAAGGACACTCTTAATGTGGCTTTCATTACAGACTTTAATTCGGTTCATAGAGACATTGAAAAGGTTTTTAACAAACACTGGGGTATATTGTGCAATGATCCCATTTTGGGATCACATCTTGACGTTAAACCACGGTTTATTTACAGGAGAGCAAAAAATATCAAAAACTTGTTAGCTCCTAGTGATGTTTTTATAAGTAAGAGCAATACTACATCGAAAAAGAACTGGCTAGGGCCTAAACCAAAAGGCAACTATATCTGTGGTAATTGCACGATTTGTAAATACCAACATCCTGACAAATACACTTTTTATTCACAAGTAACGAAGGAAGTTTTTAATATTGATGACTTTATTCTATGTACCTCTACACATATTGTATACCTATTGGAATGTGCGTGTGGGTATCAATATGTAGGCAGAACCAAACGCAGCCTTAAAGTTCGGATTCAGGAACATGTCAGAAATATTAAAAATGGTTTTGAAAAACATAGTGTATCTAGACACTTCCTGATACACCATAATAAAGATCCGTCAAGTCTCACTTTTAAGGGGATTCAGTTGATTCCTATAAATAGAAGAGGAGGGGACAGAGTTAAAACATTGTCTTCTAAAGAGACATATTGGATACATAAGTTAGATACTATGTCCCCTAAGGGGTTAAATGAGGATGTGGATATTTGGGCACTTTATTGAATCTTTAGCTCCCCACCCCTCTGTACCTAGGGGATGTATCATTTATCTCTGTATCTCTGTTTTCCTTTCTTTATCCTACGCTTTTTTCTAGTTACATCTTTTTATGCAAGTAATGATGGTGTCTATTTTAAGTCGACTAATATTGTGTTTCTTTTATTCCAGCATGTTTTTAATTATTTATGCTAGATTTTGTCTATATGTAAGTTTATATTAAATAGGTATTGTTTTGTTTTTGTTTTCTTGTTAATAAAGTTGTTGTTTTAAAAGTAAACTACACATCTTCCCTATCACGCAGACCATTACCTATTATAGATGATTGGTCTATCCCTAATTGGTTGACCAATAAGGTATCTATGTGAGGTATTTAAGACCTCTGGGTAATGGCCTAATTATTCCCTGAAGAAGTAGTTAATTCTACGAAACTAGTTGGATGTAACATTCTATTGCCTTATATCTGCTTACATTGGCCTTTGTCTATGTGTTGGCCTGTCCTGTTTTTATTTCATCCTGTGTGCTGTTTTGGACACTTGTGAGAGACTCTGTAAGACTGTTCAAACTTCCCTATTGAATCCACCACTGCTGTGAAGACAGCAGCAAGCTGCGTTTTAACCTCTCTGCAGAGGATACACCTGCCAAGGTACAGGAGCAGCTTCATATCGGCTAGGAAGCAGGAGCGATTTCACCGAGCCCCAGTACCAGCTGCTGAACCTGGCTGCATGAAGGGAAATCCCCTTGGGAGTGAAAAGACTGACGTCCTGCCCCAGAATCAACTGAGCTGCAGCAGCAGAGGGAAGCAAGCACCTGAATCTACAGCTAACAGCCGAGTGGTAAACAGTGTGATACACACTACATGCCTTTTACCAACCTTTTTTATGTACGCAGATATATTACCCCCTTTTTAAATCTATAATATATTGTTGAATTTGCTTCAATATTTGGCGTTGTGCGCTGTTTTCTTTTGTTTCCATTCTAGCTCCAGACCTTGCCTTGCTGATTAACCTCTTGTTGCCTGACCCTGCTTGTCTCGGATTCCGCACCTCTCCTCTCCTGATCCGGCTACGAACGACCATTCTCCTGTCTCCAGTCCTGACCTTGGCTAAGTACTCCAACGATCCGATATTCTCCTATCCTGAACCTGGCTACGTACCCTGACAATCCGCTACTCTCCAATCCTGAACTTGGCTACGCACTCTGATGATCCGCAACTCTCCCGCTCCTGAACCTGGCAAGTACTTTGACTATTCTGCAATCTGTAATCCTGACCTGGCTTGAACGACTACTCTACATCCTAGGCGCGCCCGCGTGGCTGTGAGTCGGCGTTAACCAATTCTCTACCTCAGCACCGCGGTCGCTCTTCGTTTGTGGTGAGCTACGCGTTACAAACTGAGGATCATGGACTTCTTCACATCATTGCTGATGAGGATCATTGTGTCGTGGGGCAAGAGTTGGTGCCGCAGTTGGACAAGGAGGCCTGGCAAAGGTAAGGCTGCGCTTATAGTGCTGGCTACGGCTACAGCTACGGATGACGTCTCCCGTCTCCGTAGCCCAAGCGAAAGTTGTAATTTGAGTTTGGGAGACGTCTCTTGCTACAAGGGGAGTGACGGAAGGCAGGGGACAAGAGCAAGGGGTAAGGCTGAAATGGAGAGGAGTTGTAATTTCTGTTTGTATGCTGAATTTACTTTACTTTTACTTAAAATGACGGGAGAATTTACTATTTTAAAGTTGTTCATATAGTGTAATAATACAAAACTCAGTCAGCTGCTGGTGGTATCCTTTTTCCCTTATCAACTGTTCATATAGTGTGTTTCACTTGACAGACACACAAACACACACACACACACACACACACACACACACACACACACACACACACACACACACACACACACACACACACACACACACACACACACACACACACACAATCAGGGCCGCCAACAGAAATCATGGGGCCCAGGGCAAATGAAAGGAGCAGGGCTCCCCCTCCCCCCAACACATAGCGCACCTATCACGGAAAAACAAATTTTAGCGTACAATTTTTACTTAACCTCCCAATACATATAAAAATACACCCTCACCCCCCAATACATATAAAAATACACCCAAACCCCCAATACATATAAAAATACACCCCCAACGCCCAATACATATACAAATATACCCCAACCCCCCAATACATATACAAATATACCCCAACGCCCAACGCCCTCAATACATCTAAAAAATACCCCAACCCCAATACATATAAAAATATACCCCAACCCCCCCAATACATCTTCAAAATACATCCCCAATACATCTGCATATCAGACTTACCTTGGGGATGATCTCAGGTCAGGCCGGTGGCTGCAGGGGGAGAGGGGGGCGTTGTGCCAGTGGCTGCAGGGGAGGGCACGGTTTGCTGGTGGCTGTTTGTATGCCGGTGGCTGCAGGGTGGGGGCGGTGCTGCGGGGGGCTGTGAGTGCGGGGGCTGGCGGTGGCTGACGGGGACCTGGCGGCTGGCGGTGGGGGGTTGGTTTCTGGCGGTGGCATGGGCCCAGCGGCTGGTGGTGCTGCAGGGGGGGGGGGAGCTGGCGGGCAGTGGCGGGGGCTTTGTGGCTGGCGGTTCTGCGGAGGGGCGGTGGCTGACAGTGGGGGGGCCGGTGGCGGGACTGCGGGGGGGCCTAGCCGGACCTCCCTCTCACACCGGCGCGCCGGAAGCTTAGTCCAGCTGACTTCTGGCGCTGCCGTCAGAGAGTGTTTTAAAAAAATAAATGAACTGGCCTGACCTACGGGGCCTAGGATGCCAACACCGGCAGTCCCCGACCTGTTGGGGCCCTGCACACATCACACACACACAATCACAAACACTCACACACACACACACACACACACACACAAGCCCACACAGGACTGCTGTAACAGGGGAGTAATCCCTGTTCATGTAATGTGCCTTTAATCTAGCAGTGTGGTGGTTAACTGCTGGTAGTCAATTAATAAAAACCACCTGCCTGATTTAGATTGCTTACAAAAGCCTGTCTGTTGAGACAGGAAGTGACTCCTTAGCTCACTTGTGAGCTGACCTTTGGAGACAGAGCAGGGGTTCTTGAGTCTCCCAGGAGAGACTGACCAAGAGAACACAGATCTATGGAGCTGACCATGTCTTGAGCTCTGCCAGAAGACACAGCAGAGCTTATTTCAAGACACAGGGAAAACTACTAAACCTGAAGCTGACACACCCTGAGGGAAGGGAGCTAAACCAGGAACTGAGAAGATTTTCCCTCCAAGAAACAGATAAGACTTTCATTCATAAGAGACTTCTTATATCTGCTTATTTCATGCTATGTGTTTGGGGCTGGGAGAAATGCTTGACTAAGGGAGATGTGAATTAATTGCATAGTGTTTCACTAGAAATACTCCCAAGTGAATAGAAGCTTTGTCCCCCCCCCCCTGTGTTTGGATGGTTTCCTGATGAAAAGGAAAAGGCACAATAAAGCCTTGTTATAATTTCACCTTACAAAAAGTCTCCAATTGTGTACCTCTGTGAACGTCCGTCTACAGCCGCCAACAGGGTTGTCTGCCGTTGTTGGCGTCCCTGGCCCTGTGGCCATGGCCGGGCCAGTTAAAAAAAAAAAAAAACGCGGGGTCTCTCGGAAGCGGCAAAAATCAGCTGGCCTAAGCTTCTGGCGCGCCAGCGTGCGAGGGAAGCCAGGCGCGCGCGGGAGTAGCCAGCATGGGACAGACAGGTGCCTGCAGCGGGGCAGGGCCGGCGACAACTGCTGTGACCTGCCGCCGGGCCCCCGCAACCGCCAGCCAACCCCCCCCCCAGTCCCGCAGGCCGTCGGGCCCCTGCCACCCACTGCCCCCTGCAGTCCCGCCACCCACCGGTCCCCAACAGTCACAATTCGGGAAATTAAGGTGCTACAATCAGGGGCAGACTGTGAACTGTGAAGTTGTAAAAATGTTACAAAAAACATTTTAGTTATCAAATGAGTTTATTCAGAGTGCACACTGTGGAGACAGCTTCAAAACAAAAAGCTCTCTCCCAGATAATACGGTATGAGATACATTTATACCCTAAAAACTAAAGCTCCACCCCTTTATGGGGGGGCTTGAGCGTCACTAAAAATGACATAATCTTGTAATACATAACAAAATATGAAATGATACATACATTCTTTAAGTGGTTGAATGTGAGAAATGATTTCTATCTCTGAGTCCACCAGACACTCGAATGCTGAGAAGTCGGTTCTAATTCTGATCTCACTTCTCAAGACTTTACCTGGCACTTAAATGTGAGAACTCTTCTCTAATTCTAATCTCACTCCTCAAGGCTGTATGCCCCCTCCCTCCTTCTGCAGCTCGGCTGGCCAGATCTGGTAAACACTGAGAGCGAAACATCTTTTAACCCACTATAACTTTCATGCCGCTTTCATACAGACTGAAGACAAAATGGATGACACAAACACAGCACATTACAACATAAATGACAGACAAGGTCTTGAACAATAACAAGATGGCTGACAAAAATAGTCAGACAAAATGGCTGCTAAAACCCTAATGCCGTTTACGTCAGACCCTCTAATGTCTCAACTTCGTCAGAACATAACAGATAAGAGAACGGAAATCCCCTATGTAGTGAGAGCACTAAAAATACTATAATAGGATAATCTGACAAATAGGCTAATTAATGAACCTCAGTCCAAAATGTATGAGAGCTTAAGTAAATTGATACGGTTAATACATTAAAACTTAATGCTTTATTGTGAGCAATACTCAATCTAAAATAAATTGGAATAAGGTCGTAGACCAAGAAACCTAACAAAAACAATGCCTAATAAGCTAAGCGAATTTAAAAAGGGGGTATATTATCTCATGGATGCTGCGGTGACCTTTAGGTGATCATAACAAGGATGGATTATTAGAGTGGCTAATAGGGTTCCTGTTTCGCAAATCACCCTAAGCAGGATATCAAGGTGAGGCGCCATGTCAGGCGATAGTATGTAAGCTTGATGTCTATTTCGTAGCTCAAGTAAGGCCGCGCTTATAGTGCTGGCGACGCGACCCTCAATAATGCTGGGTCTGACGTGAATAAAGTAACCATATAAGACCCACTGCTGGAGGCTAGAGTACTCTGAGCAAGAGATAAGCCGCAATGTTTCTGCTAGCGGCAAAGACAAAATATATTCCGCTTCTCAAGAAAGATATCGGCTGTTCCCAGAATCAGCAGTTGTAGCTGTATATGCTATCCATTAGTCTATGGTGCAATATAACCATGCTGCATGTAATCCTTATGCAATAAGTGCTGGTAACGGATCAATTAGCCACATTGTACTGCTATTGTTCAGTGAGCTAGTTAATTATGAATATATACATATGCCTCAAAGGTCTAAAGTCAGGCTTATACTGTGTACATATTCATACAGTACTGCGTGTCTGGACCCAGGGATAGCCTGGGTGTGTGTGTGAGAGTGTGACAGAGAGAGAGGGAGGGAGAGACAGGTAGAGAGCGGGAGAGAGAGAGGGAGAGAGTGACATAGGGAGAGTGGGTGCGAGAGAGAGAGTGGGTGCTCTTGTTTATTTTTTAAATATGCATTGGGGTTTATATGCTCTGGGGTCTTTTTTATATGTATTGTTTTTTTCCTATATGTATGGGGGGGTTATATGTATTGTGTGTTTTTTATATGCATTGTGTTTTTTTTATATGCATTATGTTTTTTTATATGCATTGTGTTTTTTATATGCATTGGTTTTTTTTATATGCATTGAGGTCTTTTTAAATATGTATTGGGGTTTTTATACTTTTTTGTAAGTATTTGGGGGGGTTTGTATATATTTGGGGAGGTGGGGATTGTATATATTTGGGGGGGGGGTAGGGATATTTTGTATGTATTTTGGGGTGGGAAGATTTTTGCATTCGGGGTGTTTTTTTTTGGTATATATTGTGTGGGGGGAATTTTGTGAGGGGGGTGGGAATGAGTGTGAGGAGGGGGATTGAGTGAGAGTGGGGTAATTGTTGGAGGTGGGGAGTTAGGAAAAGATGGAGTAAGAGTTTGACGCAGGGGAGGGAAACACATGTGAGCCGCGGGGGGGGGGGGGGGGGGCAGGGATTGAGTGAGAGTGGGGTAATTGATGGAGTGGGGTAGAGTGAGAGGTGAGACGGGAGAGAAATACATGGGAAGAGGGAGGGAAATAGAGGGGGCTTGCAAGGTGTGAAATGGTGGTGCTCACAATGTGTGAAATAGGGGGGGGGGTGCTCGCAACTCTGCCGATGGGGGTGTGTGTGTGTGGGGGGGGGGGGTTCATAACTCTATGGAAATCTGTCTGCGGCCCTGCAGCTACATGCCGTTTTTTATACTGAAAGTCACTTGTTTTAAGTTCATGTAAATATGTAGGGTACAGATAATAAAATGTTGCAAAGTGTTAAACTATAATAATTTCTAACACACTACTCCCCCTGCCCCACAATAATCCCTCTGCCCCACATAAACTCCCCTCCCCCAAAACAGCCCCAGACTTGCCCCCCCACCCCCCACAATAGACCTACCTTATCTTGGCAGAGCCTACAGTGCCACAAGGACTTCTTCCTACGTGCACCAGGGGGATGGGGATAGGTAGCAAAGCAGCAAATTTCAGCGCTCACCAAGCCCCTGCAGTCACCATGCACGGGACTCCTGTCTCAGCTCTCCCCCCTGATGGCTTGCAGACATGAGCCGCATGACAACACCCTGCACTACAGCCCCCCCTATCCATACACACGAGCCCTCCCCTCTCCACACTCTTGTAGTATACTCACACCATCACTCTCCTTTCTCCTTAGTCTCTTCCCCCCCTTCCCCATCCTGCCTCGCCCCACGGCTGCTTCCTCTCCCTTGTCTGAGAGCTGCTGTATGATATGCGCTGCAGCCCTGTAAGCTGATTGGCTACAATTCAATTTTTTTTTGCAATAGTCGATGCGGAGGGGGGGGGGGGGGGGTGGAGGTGATGCGGAGGGGGGCAGTGCTTCTGGGGGGGCCGGCGGCCGGTCAGAGCAATTGGCGCCATGCCTGGGCTCTCCCCCATTGCAGACTTCTCTCTCCCTGTCTGTCCCGCGCCGAGGTGTCTGAGGCTGATGCGCGTAGTTTCTGAGAACTTGGTCACTAAAGTCGGGACTTAGTCTCTGGCGGGCAGGCTTTTCAGGCTTCAAATCGAAGCCGGTTGCCTTGCTATTTCGCACAAAGCAACTTTGAAAAGCCCACCCGCGCTCTTTAGGCTCTTACTCAAGGGGAACACACCATGTGATTGACTCCTAGCTTCTTATAGCTTTCTGCTCTAGCTGAAACATAGAGGCAGAACTCAACAACCAATCAGCACGTGGGGACTTTCTCAAGCAGCCAATCAGAGCCAAGTCGGTTAGAAAAGCTGGGCCAGCGGGAAATTTGGAATAGCGAAGGGACATGTGCATGCCATTAGCATTTGAGAAAGGCCCTTGGGGCCGAAACGTCATCACACTGGCTCACTAATACATTTTTTCATAAGCAGAAATCCGTAGTGCCCAGGCTCTTCCTTCCTACATGTGCAAGCCTGCCACATCTCCCCCAGCTAATCCAATGCCATCTTCTGGGCAAAGTACAATGCAATAATACACTTTACTGGGTCCAAGAGCTAACTCTCTTGAACCCTTATACACGGAGCAGGGGTAACCAAACCGGCTTGACCTTTTTTATATAGCCTGGTTACCACACCTTTTATTAGCCTTTTTTGGCCACCAACTCGGAGATGGCAGTACTGGCTCATTATTTGCCAATGCATTATACATTATGAGACCACTGTTATCAACAAATATTCCTGGCTAAAAAGTTTTTTGATTTGTACTTCAGAAAATATATATAAAATTTGGGTAGATTCGCCCATCTCTAGTAGCGATGCCTCAAGGCTCTCAAAGGGTTCTTTTGAACTTTTACTATACAGTACTTGACTATAGAAATAAAACTGTACAGCCACCCTCTCCACACACACTACAGCCCCCATCTCCACACACACTACAGCCCCCATCTCAACACACACTACAGCCCCCCCCCCCTTGTTGTATATGTGGCGCTGCTTCCCTCTCCCCCTCTGAGAGATCTGCCCTTGCTACAGGTGTCTGTTGGTGCAAGTACCTGTTAGTGTCCAGGAGATGCTGAAGTTAATAATAGCATGTTCTTGTATAGCACTGGTTGTTTTACATAACGCTTTACACGGACAGGCACAGGTCTCTGCCCCGTGGAGCTTACAATGTTTTTGGTGCCTGAGGCACAGGGAGATAAAGTGACCTGTCCAAGGTCACAAAGAGCCGATACCGGGAATTGAACCAGTGCCAGTCAGTGTCTTTATTCACTGAGCCACTCCTTCTCCCAAGTTCCATGATATTGTGGGGAAACAGGACAGGTTTTCCCTTTAGATGCTTAAGTTCATACTTCATAGTGCGAGTGTCTCCATCCATAGCAGGCTCCAGCTTTGGCTGGAGAGAGCCCGCACTGTGGAACCAATGTTCCATACACCCCCACCCCACCCCTGATGGACTGTAGACTCAGCCAAGGGGTATATAGAACAGAATGTCTTTATTGCACCCACTGCAGACTGTATGGTATTACAGCGGATACAGTTCTCTTTATACAGATTCCGAACCTGTAGATGGTACCAAGGCCCTTTCTGGGGCTTGAGGCCTGGCAAGCTGCCATGTATCCTCAGCCCACTGATAGGGCTGGGGGCAACGTCTCAATCCCAAGAGGGAGAGATCCAGGCTGACTACAATTTGGAGCTGCCTCTTCAGTAGTGCAGAAGGGGAGGGCATCAGATCCCAGGATTGGTTAATCACAGGCCAAGTCCAACCTCCACTCCTGCCACTCAAGGAAGCTGCATGAGGAGGGGTAAACCCAAGATGGGGGCCTGACACAGCCTGCAGCTACCAGGACTTACGTGACAGGTAGGGGGGGGGCAGCATTATAGCCAGACTAGCCATGGCCACAGGGCCATCTTAACAACATTAGGGGCCCCGGGCAAAGCAGTGCACGGGGCCCTGCCTACACAATCACTCACATGAATAAAAATGTAAATTAACGATTTGTTAACGAATAGTTAATATCCCCTGAATATCTAGTTTACAATTTATTCTGACATCTTACTGTTACAGTGTTATTCTTAAAACAATCTTTTATATAACTTTTACAATACCTCACAAGAGAAACATCACTTTGCAAGCTATAACTGCAGTACAGTGAAAAAAGTCAACCTGTACCCCCTTTTTATCTGTAGAAATATCACAATGAAGACAGTCACTGGTGTATACTTCTAACCTATGCAGACTGTCACTCCCAGCCTCCCACGCGCTCACTAGCAGCAGCAGGCACCGGCTAGGCTGCGAGCGGTTGTGACGTGAGCCGGGGTGCCGGGCGGGCGTAGAGCGAGCGGAGCCGGGGTTCCACTTCCGGGCGGGGGAGAGCGAGCGGTGCCGGGCGGGGGGAGAGCAAGCCGGGGTGCCGGGCGCCTCGGCGGGGGGAGAGCGAGCCCTCCTAGCTAGATTTTACATTTTTAGAATTGGTGGGTAAGGTTGCCAGATGGCTTGTCCAAAAATACTGGACACAATGGTAAAAGTTGTGACGCCCCCAATACATATATATAAAAAAAGGTGTGTGTGCTGTGCACGCGCATAGTAAGTGAAACTTCTTTGACTTTTGTCACAGAAATTGTATTTGTGTTGGTGATGTTTTAATTAAAAATCAAAATACAATTTCATTGACAAAACGCAAATAAATTTGACTTAGAATGCGCGTGCTCGGCACACATCCCCTCTATTAGCTATTTGCACTAAGTGTGAATTCCTCATATGTGCGTGTGACTGACTGAGAGTGTGCGTGACTGAGAGTGTGCGTGACTGAGAGTGTGCGTGACTGAGAGTGTGCGTGACTGAGAGTGTGCGTGACTGAGAGTGCGCGTGACTGAGAGTGCGCGTGACTGAGAGTGCGCGCGTGACACGCTGAGAGTGCGCGCGTGACACGCTGAGAGTGCGCGCGTGACACGCTGAGAGTGCGCGCGTGACACGCTGAGAGTGTGCGCGCGTGACACGCTGAGAGTGTGCGCGCGTGACACGCTCAGAGTGTGCGCGCGTGACACGCTCAGAGTGTGCGCGCGTGGCGCGCCGCTGAGTGTGCGCGCGCGACGCTGAGAATGTGCGCGCGCGTGACGCAGAGTGTGCGCGCGCGTGACGCAGAGAGTGTGCGCGCGCGTGACGCAGAGAGTGTGCGCGCGCGTGACGCAGAGAGTGTGCGCGCGCGTGACGCAGAGAGTGTGCGCGCGCGTGACGCAGAGAGTGTGCGCGCGCGTGACGCTGAGAGTGTGCGCGCGCGTGACGCTGAGAGTGTGCGCGCGCGTGACGCTGAGAGTGTGCGCGCGCGTGACGCTGAGAGTGTGCGCGCGTGTGACGCTGAGTGCGCGCGCGTGACGCTGAGTGTGCGCGCGCGTGACGCTGAGAGTGTGCGCGCTCATGTGTGTGACAGTGTGTGTCTGAGTGCTCGTGTGTGTGACAGTGTGTGTCTGAGTGCTCGTGTGTGTGACAGTGTGTGTCTGAGTGCTCGTGTGTGTGACAGTGTGTGTCTGAGTGCTCGTGTGTGTGACAGTGTGTGTCTGAGTGCTCGTGTGTGTGACAGTGTGTGTCTGAGTGCTCGTGTGTGTGACAGTGTGTGTCTGAGTGCTCGTGTGTGTGACAGTGTGTGTACCTCCCGCATGAAGCTCCTCTCCTAGGCGGCCGTGACCAGCAGGCGGCCGGACGGCTAGTCTGCACATCCCTCCGGAGCAGCCTCCTGAAGGGAGTCCACGGCTGCAGGGACCACAGGAGCCCCTCGGGCTCTACCCCACAGAAGCTGCCGCCCTGCAGGGATGGGGAGAGGCTCAGCTCCAGCTCCCCGCCCCGGTACCAGCCCAGGGAGGTGAAAGTCTCCCCGCCCTCACCAGTCACCTCCTGCCCGGAGCTCAGGCCTGAGACTGACCCGCAGCGGCTCATCCCACAAGCAGCGGCCAGGGGAGGCCTGCAGGGACACGGGCATGCACCGGGAGGAGAGGAGAGGCCGCAGGAGATCAGGGCCTGGAGCAGTGTGGGCTGCAGTGTCCCTATGAGAGCCGTGGCGTCACCATGACTACCGCATGCGCGGCATGTCAGCGGGCGCGGGGAACAGCGCATGCGCGGCATGGCAGTGCACGTTTGGGGGGAATGGCAGCTGGGACCGGCGGCCGTTAGGAGCGGCACAGCGGCCGGCCGTGTGAGGAGAGCGGCGCCCTTTAGTCAGCGGGACACAGGGAAGCGGAGGTAGGGAAGAGGGAGGAGAGAGGCTGAGCAGCGGCTCCTATCTCAGCCGGAGTACTTGCGGGGCTTCCGCCATCTTATTACACCCGCAGCACCGGAAGCTCTGCGGCAGCCATCTTGCTATACCCATGGCAGTGGCCGTTAGGAGCGGCGCCGGCGGCTATCGCCGCCGCCGCCGCATGTCACAGCAGGTGTGTGGGCAGCATGTCACAGCGGGTGTGTGTGGGGGAGCAGCGGCTGTTAGGAGCGGCGCCGCATGTCACTGTAGATGCGGGGGGGGGGGAGGGGGAAGCCGTGACGTCACTTCCGTTTCACATTTGTCCCCCATCTCTCCCGTTTTACCCCATCAGAATAGGTGCCACTAAAGAAGTTTCACTTCAAAAAAAAAAACACGCTCCCGAATACATATAAAATATAGCCCCACCTCCCAATACATATAAAATATACCCCTACCACCCCATATATATTAAATATACCCCTACCACCCCCATATATATATTAAATATCCTCCATCGCCCCCATATATATAAAATATCCTCCCACCACCCCCATATATATTAAATATCTCACCACCACCCCAATACATATAAAATATCCCCAACCTCCCCAATACATATAAAATATCCCCAACCTCCCCAATACATATAAAATATTCCCCCACCTCCCAAATACATATAAAATATCCCCCCACCTCCCCAATTCATATAAAATATACCCCTACAACCCCCATATATATTAAATATACCCCCACCACCCCAATACATTATAAAATATGCCCCACCACCCCAATACATATAAAATATACCCCCACCTCCCCAAGACATATAAAATATACCCCCACCACCTCAATACATATAAAATATACCGCACCACCCATATACATAGAAAATATACCCCCACTACCCCCATATATATTAAATATACTCGTACCACCCCAATACATATAAAATATACCCCACCACCCCCATATATATTAAATATACTCCTACCACCCCAATACATATAAAATATACCCCCATATATATTAAATATACTCCTGCCTCCCCAATACATATCATATACCCCCCACATTGTACTTTACCTATCTCCTGCAGGACACAGACAGCACAAGAATATGGCTGCGGTCCCAGTAACAGCCTGTGCGCTGTGCGTGCGCTGTGCGTGTAAGCACCGCCCCTCAATGGGGCTGGGCCCAGTACGCACGTCACGCTGAAGGTGCAGCCGCGCCGTGCTGCAATGTTTTTTCCAACAATCAAATTGAGTTCAAACCTTGCGACGGAGGCGTGGCCACGCACCCACCGGCGGTTCACCCAATGAGGGCGAACCAGCCCCGTGACGTGATGGCCACGCCCCGCAAATCCCCGACCACGCCCCCTCCCGTCGCAAGATCCCTCTCTCCCTCACAGACCGCAGATCGCGGTTAGCGCTGTGCACGCGCCGCCCTCCCCCCCCCGCCGGGCGCGCGTGTCACAGACATTACTGGGACCGCAGCCTATGTCTCTGGCCCGCCAGGGTGTGGGCTCCGCCCCTGCTGTCCTCTGATTGGCTGTCCTCTACTCCAATCAGGGACAGCACACCGGTCCTCCTTGCTCTGCCCATCCACCGGCCCTCCCTCTCTCTGCCTCCGCCCGCCCTCTCAGCACTTAACGCTTGCCTGCCCTCGCCACTGACCATGCCAGCCCTCACGCTGCCGCAACAATTTTATACCGGAGGACAGGCAGCAGAATTACCGGCCTGTCCAGGTGAAAACCGGACACCTGGCAACCCTATGGTTGGCACGCATGAGCCGGGCGCGTGGGGTCCCCCTCTGCTGTGGGGCCCCCGGACAACTGCCCAGCGTGCCCATATGTTAAGACGGCCCTGCATGGCCACATATATACAAACACACATAGTCACTCTCCTTTTCCCCCAATCTCTCCTATGAGGAGCACACACTCACGTCTAACTCAGCGTTTCCCAACTGGGGTTCCCTGAGAGAATCAAAATGATGCTGCAGGATTTCCCAGAGCAGGGAGACAGCAGGGTAATTGATAGGAGGCTGGGCAGTTTCCTCCTTCAGGAGATGGTGTCATGAGCCTGAGAGTGAGGCCACGCAGAGGAGGAAGCAGCATGGGCAGGAGAGAGGTGAGGAGGAGGGGTCCTGTGACTATCTCTGTCCTGTGTCTTCATTCACTAACTGTCCTGTTGTGGGGGTGCTTCAGCAACTGAGCACTGTGATTAGGGGTGCCTGGAGAGAACAAGGTTTGGGAACCACTGGTCTATCTGCTGCCTCCCCACCCCTGTCAGAGAGCTCACTCACTGTATAAGGCTGCGTCCATAGAGATGGGAGCAGTGCTGAACCGCGCTGACGCTGAGGCTCGCCTGCTGAAGCCTGTGCGATTTCATGCACATGCAGGCGAGCCAGCGGGCGCGATCGGGAGGCGGAGGGAGGCGGGGCAGTGACGTCGCTGGGCCAATCGCTGATTGGATGTTTTCAGCCGACAGTGCGCTGAAAAACAGCTTGGCTGTTGGCTGAAAAATTCAACTCCTCAGCACGCCTGCGGACGCTCGCGTGAGCCCCCTCTAAAGACATCCTCATTGAGGATGCCGGGGCTCAGCGCTGCTTGTCCTTCTATGGACGCAGCCTAACATGCGCTGCTGCTCTGAAAGCTGATTGGCTACAATTCAAAATTTAACAAGGTGCCACAAATTTTACCCTTCACTGGATGAATTACAGTCCTTAAACCAGACAATCAGCTTTCAGTATTGAAGGGATTATACGAGTTTTAAGACTATAATTCAGTAATAATCCCTGAAGAATAACGCATTACTGGCCAATACTATCCTGTTATTATTTGAACTATTGGCACGTTGCCAGGGTTTGAATTCTAGCCAATGAGCTTCCAGAGCTCTGAGCAGCATCTCTCAGACAGGGAAGAAGAGATGGGAGAGGAGGCAGCAACAGGTAAACACTGACCCCGCCCCCTGTGTGTGAGAGAGAGAGAGACCCCCCCCCGCACAGTGACTGTGCGTGTATATAGGGGGGAGGGAGGGGTGTGTGGATACAATTGTATTTTTATATACTGTACAATAAGAAAACTAAAGTTCAAGAAAATGTAGAATGTGTATAAAATCAATGACTATACAAAACAGTTGCAGTTAAAAAAACGGCTTGGATTGTTCCTTTAACATCCAGAGCACTGGAGCTAGACGCTTTGTATGACCTGACTAGACAAAAATGACTAAACCAAACTGGGATCAGATTTATTTATGAAAAATAAATAAAATCAGGGCAGTGTTAGCCAGTAAAACACCCTGTTATTTTGAGGTGTGGTCATGTTATTAAGCCTGATTTAACAGAGCTCATGGCAAACCAACAGTCATTCTATAGAAAGGCAAAAACAAACATGATGATAATAATAATAATAATAATAATAATAATAAACTTGGGAACTGAAATAGGATTAATTCTTTATTCCAGATGTAAACAGACGCCTGATGAATGCCATATACATTTTCCTGCAACTGATTTTTTTTAACATTATGGTTTATATTTAATTAGTGGTGGTAGTTCATAAAACACCTTCTGTGTCAAAGGACACAAAAAGTGAATACTCAAAGGCCCAGATCCACAAAAGGGTGCTAAGCTTTAGCACGCTTTTACTGCCATTCATACAGTATGAATGGGGCGCTGAGGTATGCTAAAGCTAAGCATCCTTCTGTGGTTCGAGGCCAAAGGGTTCGTAGGGGGCCATATTTACTAGGATGCACGGGAAGGAGTTTTATGTAGTAGCACTGCTTGGTAAATTTGGTACTATAGCGACTAGGTGAAAGTTTTTAGATATATCATAATGCATTAACACGGGCGAGCAAACTGGTGGGCGCAGTTTTTTCTGTGGGGGGGGGGCGCGGCAGTTACAGGGGCCCTGCGCTCTTCTCTAAGGCATTTCAATGAAATGCCGGGGGACCGCGCAAGGCCTCTGCAACGCAACTTACCCAGATGCAGAGGCTTGGTGTGAAGTCACATGGCCCCGCTGCACCATTTCAAGGCCATCGCCATGGCAACGTGGCGTCAAATGATGCTGCGGGGTCATGCGACGTCATGTCACATGACCCCGCTGCGTCATTTCACGCTGGCAAAAAAGGTAAGGGGGGCGCGAGCATTGGTGGGAGCAGGCAGGGGGGCTCAGCTTCAAAGGTTTGCACACCCCTGCATTAACAGACCCAACAAGTATATAACAGCTGTCATCGTTGGCACACACACGCACACTCCCTCCTTTTTTGCCTAAGTGAATTGGTTGCAAAATGTTTATCATTTTAGTGCAAAATCAGTTGGTATCTTTTAGTAACCCAACTTGCATTGTATAAATAGACTACAAAGAAGCATGTTTCAGAGTAAAATTAATTGATGACAAATGGGTGATGCATTAAAGCAGGGGTGGCCAACTCCAGTGGTCAAGGGCCAAAAACAGGTCAGGTTTTCAGGATATCCCTGCTTCAGCATAGGTGGCTTAATCAGTGGCTCAGTAATTGTGGCCCTTGAAGACTGGAGTTGGCCACCCCTGCATTAAAGCTAGTGACCTAATAATTTGCATCATTTTATATTCTATTTCTTGTAGTGTAGGTGTGTAGCGCACAGCATCCAAACGAGAGCAGGTCTGGCAAAAACTTTCTTTATTGTCAAGGCATAAAATGAGGGACGCAGCCCTTCAACGCGTTTCGTGCAGAGCACTTTGTCAAGAAGTGCCTTTACACGGTATACTGCCATTTAAATACAGATGACCGGTCAAATCTCGCGATATGTGGTGACGTCATCAGACCGCCACTAACCAATGAGAATGATATCCCTCGCGCATGCGCGCCGCGATCGAGCCCCGTGATACCACAACCACCGCATACCAATCATCCCACTGCCACGGTGACGTGCACCAGCTGGTGAACACAGCGCTGCTCAGGAGACCAACCCTGGATGCGGCAATTGAGTACCCCTGCCCCTCCGCCACGCGCATGCGCATGTGGATAACCAAAATTGCCTTATCCATTGACGGATCGATGCGTCTGAGCTGCCTAAGAATAGAAAAGAGCAGACTCAAATACAACCCTCCATCCGGAAAGGCAATAACAAATTACACAAAAAAAGCGGGTTATCTCCACAAAACTACGCGTTTAGTTTGGCAATCAATGTCACCATACATCATTGTAATAAACAGCTCAATATTATACAATTTATTGGTTAAAATTTTTTGTTACTAAACTAAACTAAATACACCCTTAAAATACAAGTATACTGCTATACTCATGTAAAAACAATTGTGCTCCCTCCTGACGACATTGTGATCATTATATCCATATAAAGAAATGCTCAAATATTAATTTATTTCCTCTGAGGAGAACCTTACAGAAAAACATTGGCAATTAAGCACTGAAGGCATTAGTATAAGCCATTAAACCACATTCGGAAACAACATTAGGAAACAACAAGTTATTGCCTATTTGTGCCCGTTCTTGAACAGTTAATTCATTGTTTATGATTTACTATTAATAAAGTTCTTTTCATAAACCAACTATATGATGAACCATTAGAATATTTTCTGTACATAGTTTCTGTAAACGATTTCTTTAGATAATACCCCACAAAGTATATTTCTTTAATATATTCAGAGATAGTAAGCAGGTCACTTCCCCAGAGAATGCTGCCATTGTGTAAAACACATTTGATCATTTAGTAACATGATTACATTTTTCAGACATAAATAAAGACTACTTCTGTCTCAAGGTTCATGATCATTTTAGAAAGTGGTTTATGGTCCACTCCACATTAATTCCTTCTGGGAACCTTGTTCTTAAAGTAAAGATCCAAAAGGACTCTCTACAATTTAGAGTGTTGAGGACGTCACCCCCTCTCTCTCGTCTTATCACTTTCTCTAAACCTATGAACGAGAAGTTTTTAATACTACCCTTACTGCATTGCGCAAAATGCTTTGATACAGGATGTTCCAAATCCCCTTTACGAATTAATCTACAGTGCTCTTGCATTCTTATTTTGAGAGCCCTCGTAGTTCTACCAACATATCTCTTCCCACAGCCACAACTAATTAGGTAAACTACAAAGTTTGTATTGCAATTAATATAGCTACTGATGTTATATTTTTTATGTGAACTGTGGGAAAAGAAATGCTGTGAGGGCCTCATTAACTGACACATGTTGCCGTTATTGCACCTGAAGGAGCCTTTAGTCAAGAACCGGTCAGGATCACCCACTTTGGTGGAGATCACGCTAGGGGAAATGAATGCGGCCAATGTCTTGGCTCGCCTGTACACACACTTTGGGCCTGACTTCGTATACTCACGTAGAATTTGTTTCGACACAATATTATTTTTTATAAACGGTTTATAGACAACTTAATTTTTATTTGGCACGGGAGCACAGAAACACTATTAGAATTTTTTAATTATATCAATGATAACACTTTGGATATTCATTTTACGATAAATTATCACTCACAACACATTAGCTACCTTGACATTCTATTCTATATTGACATGGATCTTAAAATACAATCAGATGTATATACACTGCCGACACAGTTTATCCGAGTGCGGCTCATTCCGCAAGCCGGGAAATGTCCCGGTTTGCGAGCCGCACTCCCTCAGCGTGATGCTCATCGGGTGCCAGCGCCCCCTGCACGCGCGTCCAGGGCTCACCGAGGGAGCCCTGGTGTCCCGCGATCGCGGGACGGCGGCAGGGGGTTCCGGGGGACCCGGCGGACCCGGCAGCGGTAGGGAGAGCGCCCCGATCGGAGGGCGCTCTTCCGCTGCTTCGGCGCGCGCCCGTCACCCTGCGGCGCGCGCCAGGATACTGCTGCGGCCAAGAACGGGCAAATGCTCAAATAAACTTGGCCGCAGCAGTACAAAGACAAATTCAAGAAATTCATTCCTTAGAGCGGACAGTTGTCACCCCAGATCAGTGGTAAAGGGAATACCAAAAGGCCAGTACCTCAGATTGCGGAGGAACTGCTCTACAATGAGTGATTTCAAGGCCCAGTCTGAGGTGCTGACCAACAAATTTATAGAAAGAGGGTATGATCGGGAGACCCTCCAATCCACTGTACAAGAGGTAATGGAGATTGATAGAGAAACTAACCTGCCCCCGGGGTCCAGAGTGAGGAATGAGCTAAAGGGGAAGAATGTCCAACGAAATGATAAGGTGTGCCCCCTTTTCATATCTCAATATAATAGATCAAGTGGTCAGGTTCGAGAGATCATAAACAAACATTGGGAATTACTACGAATGGATCCCATTCTATGTGAGTATACGAAGTCAGGCCCAAAGTGTGTGTACAGGCGAGCCAAGACATTGGCCGCATTCATTTCCCCTAGCGTGATCTCCACCAAAGTGGGTGATCCTGACCGGTTCTTGACTAAAGGCTCCTTCAGGTGCAATAACTGCAACATGTGTCAGTTTATGAGGCCCTCGCAGCATTTCTTTTCCCACAGTCCACATAAAAAATATAACATCAGTAGCTATATTAATTGCAATACAAACTTTGTAGTTTACCTAATTAGTTGTGGCTGTGGGAAGAGATATGTTGGTAGAACTACGAGGGCTCTCAAAATAAGAATGCAAGAGCACTGTAGATTAATTCGTAAAAGGGATTTGGAACATCCTGTATCAAAGCATTTTGCGCAATGCAGTAAGGGTAGTATTAAAAACTTCTCGTTCATAGGTTTAGAGAAAGTGATAAGACGAGAGAGAGGGGGTGACGTCCTCAACACTCTAAATTGTAGAGAGTCCTTTTGGATCTTTACTTTAAGAACAAGGTTCCCAGAAGGAATTAATGTGGAGTGGACCATAAACCACTTTCTAAAATGATCATGAACCTTGAGACAGAAGTAGTCTTTATTTATGTCTGAAAAATGTAATCATGTTACTAAATGATCAAATGTGTTTTACACAATGGCAGCATTCTCTGGGGAAGTGACCTGCTTACTATCTCTGAATATATTAAAGAAATATACTTTGTGGGGTATTATCTAAAGAAATCGTTTACAGAAACTATGTACAGAAAATATTCTAATGGTTCATCATATAGTTGGTTTATGAAAATAACTTTATTAATAGTAAATCATAAACAATGAATTAACTGTTCAAGAACGGGCACAAATAGGCAATAACTTGTTATTTCCTAATGTTGTTTCCGAATGTGGTTTAATGGCTTATACTAATGCCTTCAGTGCATAATTGCCAATGTTTTTCTGTAAGGTTCTCCTCAGAGGAAATAAATTAATATTTGAGCATTTCTTCATATGGATATAATGATCACAATGTCGTCAGGAGGGAGCACAATTGTTTTTACATGAGTATAGCAGTATACTTGTATTTTTTTTTTTTTTTTTCCAAAATTTTTTATTAGGCAAATACTTATTTCACAATGTACATGTCATATATGTTAATACAGCCTAATACAAGTTTTCTCCATTTTTTGGTTAAAGAAACCAGAGAGAAAAAGGAAAGCTCATCGCCCTCCTGGCCCTCCTGGGGTTGTGAGGGGGGCGCGAGTATGGAAACAGAGAGTAAGAGTATGAAAAGGGGGGGAAGGGAAGGTGGGGAGGGGGGAGGGGGGGTGATACTTGTTGCTTATTACGTCCTCAGAGTATTTCTACTGGAGTTTCTAGACTCGTTCTTTTTACTTTTCATCTTTGGGTTAGGGACGTGGGGGTGCCATATGGGTTAGCCACGGGTCCCATGTTTTATTAAAGGAGTCCGTGGATCTTTTCAGAAAAGCCGATAGTTTCTCCATGTTCATTACCTCTTGTATCCTATTTTTTATCGTTTGTTTTGAGGGGGGAGACACTTTCTTCCAGGCGGCAGCCACTGCACATCTAGCCGCTGTTAGGATGAAGGAGATTAATTTACCTGTTGGTCGGTCCACATTTTCTAGGGGCCTGGCCAACAGGTAGGTCAGCGGGTCGACAGGGATTTTGAGGCCGGTGACCTCTTCTATTAATTTTTGAGTGGTTCCCCAGTATTTTTGAATTTCCGGACATGTCCACCAAATGTGTGCCATGTCCCCCTTTTGACCGCAACCTCTCCAGCATAGATCGGACGCCTGGGGGTAGATTTGGTTTATTCTAACTGGGGTAAGATACCAGCGGAACAGTATTTTATATATATTTTCTTTGATTGTGGTACATATGGAGGTTCCTGAGGCATTCTCCCAAATTCTTTCCCAGTCCTCTCGGTCTATAACTATGCCCAATTCTGCTGCCCAATGCAGCATATAATCATGGGTGGGGGCTTCTATAGCCCTTTCTAATACTGCGTAAATTTGTGTTATAAGACCTTTCTGGTGGCCTGTTTCTCGACAGAGCCGCTCAAAAACTGTGAGAGGGGGAAATTTCAACGTTGGGGATAAGGTACGAACAAAGTGCCGAATTTGTAGATACTTAAATACGTCCAACCTTACTATTTCATATTTGGTTTGTAGATTTTGATAGCTCAGGAATTCTCCAATGCTCACGAGGTCAGCGATCGTTCTAATATTTTTTACTTTGAATTGATCCAGCTGTCTGGGCTCACAACCAGGAGGAAATTTCGGATTTTTGTGAATTGGTATGAGTTGGGATTGGGGCGAAGTGAGCTTAAATTTATATTTGCATCTCGTCCAGATCTCCCATGTGTGTCTCATTGGACCTAATTTGAGTTTACTATTCTGCATGTCTTCCCTGCTCAGGGACCAAAGGCAAGCTGGTAGTGAAGGCGTTCCGGCGTAGTATGATTCTATGTCTAGCCAACAGTATTGGTTTGGGTTGGCATTCCAGACTACCACCTGTCGCAATTGTGCGGCTAGGTAGTATTTTGTGATGTCTGGGACCCCAAGTCCTCCTCTTCCCCTTGATGCCATGAGAACTGTCCTAGCGGTTCTGGGTTTCTTACCCTGCCAAATGAAGTGGAAGATTAGTTTTTGTATATTCTTTAATTCTGAGCCAGGGATGTGGACCGGGAGCGTCTGGAAATAATATAATAATCTGGGGAGTATGTTCATTTTAACCGAGATCATTCTCCCGATCCATGATATTTGATATCCTCCCCATTTCGCTAGGTCTTGTTTAATTTTCTGGAATAAGGTCGGGTAATTTTGTTGATATAGGGATTGGTAGTTCCTCGCTATCTTTACTCCCAGATATTTGATACTCGAGGAGCTCCAATGATAGTTAAAGTTTAATTTGAGGAGTTTCACCTCTGGCTCTGGCAGGCTTAGATTTAATGCTTCCGATTTATCGTTATTGATTTTATAGCCTGATATATCTCCAAAATCTCGGAGTTCTTTTTGGAGGTTAGGTAGGGATGTTTGGGGTTGCGTCAGGGTTAAAATGACATCATCTGCGAATAGTGATATTTTGTGCTGCCTGTGTCCAATTTCTATTCCTTTGATGTCTCTATTTGTTCTTATTGCCGCTGCTAGGGGTTCTATGGTTAATGCAAAGAGGAGAGGAGATAGGGGGCATCCCTGTCGAGTTCCATTAGTAATCTCAAATCTCTGGTTACTGCCCCCTGGTAGTTTTACTGTTGCAGATGGATTTTGATATAATCTACGGACTCCTTCTAGATATGCGTCTTTGAAGCCGAATTTGCGCATAACATGGTCCATGAATAGCCAGTCTATTCTATCAAACGCCTTCTCTGCGTCCAAGCTAAGGAGTAATGCTTTGGTCCCTGTGAGATGGACATGTTCAATAATGTCAATTATCTTTCGGGTATTGTCCGAGGCCTGTCTGCCTGCTACGAATCCCACTTGGTCTTTATCTATTAATCTTGGTAAAATGGGATTCAATCTATTTGCGAGTATTTTGCTATATAGTTTGAGATCACAGTTAAGCAGGGAGATTGGACGGTAGCTTCCACATTGCATCGGGTCCCTGCCTTCTTTGTGTATTATGGCCAGGGTGGCCAGGGACATTGACGTAGGGATTTGATTTCCTTCCATAAAATCGTTAAATATTCTTAGGAGATGCGTGGATAATACTGGCAAGAATCTCTTATAGTAAACATTAGTGAAGCCATCTGGGCCAGGAGACTTAGTGATTTTTAATGATTTGACCGCCTCTTCCAGTTCCTCTTTTGAAATCTCAGCATTGAGGACTGTGTTTTCCTCCTCCGTTAGTATGGGGAGTTGACACTTATCTAAGTATTGTGCTATTAATTCAGATGCTGCTGATTCGGGGCGGCTCTTTTTGGATCTTAGGTTATAAAGTTCGGTGTAAAATTTTGTAAATTCGGCTGCTATTTTTTTGTCACTATGTTGTATCTCACCAGACCTACTCTTGATCGCCGTGATTTGGGACCGTTTATGCACCCCTCTTAATTTAGTCGCTAGGAGTCTGTCTGCCTTGTTCCCTTTATCATAATATTGTTGGTTGGTCCATTTAAGGGCTTTCTCAACATCCTCCAGCTGGATTTGTCTAAGTTTTGCTCTAGCTGTTGTCAATGTTTTATAGATTTTTTTTGAGGGGTTAGCTTTATGAGTTTGTTCTATTATTTTGATATCATCCGTGAGCTCCTTTATTAGTTTTTGGCGGGCTTTTTTCCTGTGGGATGCGATGGAGATGAATTTCCCTCTAATGGTTGCCTTATGGGCTTCCCACAGGATTGCTGGAGAGGAGACGGATCCTGAGTTAAAAAAAAAGTAGTCTCGAATGGCAGATCTAATCTCTCTTTCTATCTCAGGATGGTTGAGTAGTGAGTCATTTAGCCTCCATGAGTAATTTATTGTCTTTTCAAAGGGTGTTGTCAAGGTTATGGTAATTGGGGCATGATCAGACCATGTGATCGGTCCTATGTCGGAGTCAGTTGTTGCCGCCACCACATTTTTTGTGGCCAGAAAGTGGTCTATTCGAGAGTAGGTCTGGTGAGGTGCTGAGTAGAAAGTATAGTCTCTCTGGCCCTGGTGTTGGGTTCTCCAGATGTCCACCAGTGAAAACTCGCTCAAGATTCCCCTAAACCTTTTCCCTGTGATCTGGGAGGGGGTTGTGCGGGGGGGACCCATTGTGGTCGATCTGTCCTCGGTAGGGTTGAGGACCATGTTTAGGTCCCCTCCCACTATCATCGATGATAGATATCCCGGGTCTATGCCCTCGAGTACTTTCTTTAGGAATTCGGTCTGGTTCTCGTTTGGGGCATATACATTGATAAGAGCGATCGCTGAGCCCGCTAAGGAGCCATATACCACTAGGAATCTACCCTCTGGGTCCGCAGTTGTTTTGATGTGATTGAATGGGGTGCCCTGTCTGATCAGGACAGCTACGCCCCTTTTTTTGCTAGTAAATGATGCGAAAAAACACATTGGGAACACTTTTTTGAATAAATTTGGGGGGTCTTGTGATGTGAAGTGGGTCTCCTGTAGAAATATGATGTCCCCCCCTGATCTTTTCATATCTTGGAGTGCTAGCCTCCTTTTACGGTTATTCTGGAGGCCCTTCACATTGAGAGAGGTGAATTTAATTGTGGTTTGGCTAGCCATTTGGGTTCTTTTTTAGAGGGTGTCGTAAGGCCTCATCTTTCCCATCTGAGGGGCCCTGATTCAGTAAGTCTGAGTCTAGTTTATATCTCTGTAGGTGTGGGAGTTGTGAGTTTTTTTTGGCTAAGATAGTTATTTTAAGCTGAGGAGGGGCGGCGTGGGGGAGGGTCAACGGGGGTAGGGCGAAGATCAGCTGGGACAGGGTCAGCTGATAGAAATAGATTGTAACGAGGCCTTGAAAAGGTCTCAACAAACTTTTGCCAGCTTTAAGAACAGCCGGCATTTGGGCTATAAGAGCCCTTCTGGGGTGGTTCCGGGTCAGTCCACCGTTGGACGTCTGAGGGGTCCAAACCCTCTATAGAAATTACTTAACCCCTTTTTTATGTAAATTCTCAATCCACGGGTGAGGGAAGATAGGGGAGGTGAGGGTGTGATTCAGGCAGTTTAAACATTTTGCATTTTTATACAACATCTGTTGCTTAGTATTACACCACAGCCTCACTTTGCACATTTTGATTTTCCACCCAAGCAGTTTCAACTTTCTTTTGTCAGTTTGCTTCGTCTGAGTGGGAAGGGGGTGGGGGGGGGGGGATGGGGTAGGGGGTGAGGGAGGGGTTGGGGGAGTGGAGGGTGGGGGGGTGGAGGGGGGGTGGGGGTTGGGGCGGTTGGTGGGGGGGGGGTGGTGGGTGGTGGGGTAGTGGATGGGGGGGGTGGGGGGTGGTGGGGTGGAGGGGTGGGTGGGTGGGGGGGGGGGGTGGTGGGATAGTGGGGGGGTGGGTTGGGATGGGGGGGGGTTGACAGAACCTTTCCAACAATATAGGCTTTTCACATTTTTGTATGTTGCATCCATTATACCACTTTTTGCTATTAGTATGCATTATATTATCTGGGAATCAGTCAAGGCACCTTTTGTTTTCTTATAAATCTTTGCGTCCCCTGGGTTCTATTCCAAAGAAAGGCATAGGTGCATAAACCACATTGCGTTTAATTCACAACTTTTATATATTACAGGGGGGGAGGGGGTGGGTGGGGGAGGGGCTAGGGGGGAGGGGGGCGGGTGGGGGGGAGGGGGGCGGGTGGGGGGCTAGGGGGGAGGGGGGGGCAGGAGGGGTGAGGGGAGGGGCGGGAGGGGTGGGAGGGTGGATGTGGGGGTGGGGGGAGGGTTTGCGGTTCCTTTCCAACAGTGTGGGCATTTCACATTTTTATATGCTGCGTCAGTTGTATCGCTCTGTACAATAGGTATGCTATACACTATCTGGCAGTCAGCCTAGGCACATTCAATTTTCCTATGGACCTTTGCTTCCTCTAGGTTCTGTTCCAAGGAAGGTCATAGGTACATATCTCTTCTTGCATATATTTTTCAACTTTTGTATAGCACCCGTGGGGAGGAGGGAGGGGGGGAGTGGGGGGGAGGAGGGAGGGGGGGGAGTGGGGGGGAGAGGAGGGGGGGGGGGGAGAGGGGAGGGGGGGGAGAGGGGAGGGGGGGAAGGGAGGGGGGGAGAGAGGGGGGGGGGGGAAAGGAGGAGGGGGAATGGGAGGGGAGGGAGGGGGGGGAAAGGAGAGGGGGGGATGGGGGGGGGAAGAGAGGGGGGGGGGAAAAGGAGAGGGGGAAAATGGGGGGGAGGAGGGGGTAGTGAGGGGAAGGGGGGTAGGGAAGGGAAGGGGATAGGGAGGGGAGGGGGGGGGAGGTTAATGGAACATTTCAGGCAGTACAGGCATTTCACATTTTTATATGTTGTAACTCTCATACCACTCTATGTAATGGGAATCTTGTACACTGTCTGAGAGTCAGCTCAGGTCTATTAGGGGAGGCATAGGTGCACATCATACATTATGTATATTTTTCAACTTTATCTAGCGTCGAGGGGGGGGGGGAAGGGAGGGGGGGAGGGAGGGGGGGGGGGGAAGGGAGGGGGGAGGGAGGGAGGGGGGGGGGAAGGGAGGGGGGAGGGAGGGGGGGGAGGAAGGGAGGGGGGAGGGAGGGGGGGAGGTTGACGGAACATTTCATGCAGTACAGGCATTTCACATTTTTGTGTGTTACATCTATTGTATCACTCTGTCCCATCAGTATGCTATGTGCTGTTTAGAGATCAGCGAGGGTATTCATAGCTTTTCTATGTACTTTTACTTCCTCTGAATGTCGTTCTAGAGAGGGGGAAGTATAAGGAGAGGCATAGGGGCATTCCACACATTATATATACTTTTCGGTTGTGGGTCGTGGGTTTATGTGTATCATTCTCATGTACTGTGGACCTGGGTTTTGGGAGTGGGGGGGAGGGTGGGGGCTGGGGGGGGGGGAGTGGGAAAGGAAACCCGGGTGGGGGGGGGGTGAGAGGGGGGAGGGGGGATGCGGGGGGAAGGGGGGGGACGTGTGGTGGAGTGGAGGGGGGAGGGTGGGGAGGAGGGGGGGGGGGGAAGGGCGGGGGGCTATGTGCTTGGGTTGGGGTTGCTACGGGTGGAGGGGGGTGCCGCGGGGTACTTTCTATGGTATAACCTTTTTTATTATGCTACTCACGGCCTCCAGGGCACAAAACCTTAACTTGTGTTTGTGTGTCCTTTGAAACAAGTCGGCTGAACTGGGTCCTCAGGGTTGCAGTTGTCCTCCGTCTCTTGCGTCAATGCGTTTCCGCTGGTTCAGGTTCCGCTGATTGCCCGCTGATGAGTCGCACCCCCCTCCCCCCATACTTGTATT